>NC_056611.1:2774453-2959989 GCF_018340385.1 Cyprinus carpio
AGTACTAATCATCAGCTCACCTCCACATAAAACCACACACCTCAGTTTCCAATCTCGTAGCTGCAAAGCGGAATCACTCCTGTTGCTTAGGTACCTGCATTGACTCACTACTAACCTCGCTACTTACAGTACCTCTTATTGATCCATTCTCCTAGACTCCTGTGTTTCTCCAGTGTCTCTCCATCGTTCCTCCCAAGTGTCTCCTACGATCCCCTCTCCAAGCTTTCCTCTCCAGGGTGAACCCTGAGGTGTGTGCTACGTGTCTGCCATCCTGGTCACCCCACCGGCAGCTTTGGAATTTCCCAATACCCCATCCTGTCAGTCTAGCCTGACTCAGCGATCTCACTGAACCATCTTACCTGCAGATTTCCTGTGCTCAACTAAAGATAACTGTCAATAAATCTAACTCACTCTTACCTTCTGTCTCAGAGTCCATGTGTTACAGGTACTCGTACTCTTTTTGTTTGTTTGTCCTGTCTTAAGCAATATTTCCCGATCAGCTTTTACTAGGAACACACTCCTGGACATCAGAAATAGCACACCAAATAACTTTCTGCCAACTTTTGAGCATTCAGACGTTTTTACTGGACATTTTAGTCGGATGAGCTGCATTCCTTTACAAGCGCTCCAGGAGACGCAAGTGAGGGAAGCACACTGGCACGCTCGTTATATTCCGACAGCGAGGATTTAGGACACCGCTGCCAAGCATTCATCTGGTGAATCTACGCTCCCTAGCAAATAAATCAGACGAACTATGACTCCTCAAACGCACAAACAAGGAATTTTTTAAACTCCGCTGCGCTCTGCTTCACGGAAACCTGGGGCAACAGAGCAATCCCAGACAGTGTGTTACATCTAACGGGCTTCCAGCTGTTCAGAGTAGACGGTGTCACCGAGTCATCGGGGAAAATGAGAGGCGTTGGATTATGTTTTTATATCAATGAAGGCTGGTGTGCAGATGTGACAGTTTTAAAGAAGATGTTCTGCCCAAATTTGGAAGCTTTCTTCATTAACTGTAAGCCTTTTTATTCACCGTTTCTCGATGATTTTAATAAAGCTAATCTCACAGAGAACTGCCTAAACATAGACAGAACATCACATGCCCCACCAGAGACAGCAATATACTGGAACACTGCTACACTATTTTAAAGGATGCATACCACTCTGTCCCTTGAGCAGCGCTGGGATTCTCTGATCACTGTTTGGTTCATTTACTACCAGGCTACAGGCAGAAACTCAAATCTGCTAAGCCTGTAGTAAAAACTGTAAAGTGATGGACTGCTGAAGCAGAGCAAGCTTTGAACTTATTGATTGCAGTGTTTTTGAGTCTGCAGCTACTGATCTGGATGAGCTTACTGACACCGTGACATCCTACATCAGTTTCTGTGAGGACATGTGTGTTCCCATCAGGACTTTAACATTTTAACAATGACAAACCTTGGTTCAGTGCAAAAATCAAACAGCTTCGCCAGGCCAAAGAGGACGCCTACAAAAGTGGGGACAAAGGCTTGTAGAAATAGGCCAAATACACATTGAATAGGGAGATAAAAGTGGCAAAGTTAAATTACTCTGAAAAGCTAAAAAAAAAAAAAAAAAAACAGCTTTCAAGTAATGAGTCTACATCAGTGTGGAAAGGCCTAAAAGGCATCACCAGCTACAAGACCCCATCCCCCAGCACTGAGCCCAATCAACAACTGGCTGAAGACCTGAACAAGTTTTACTGCAGGTTTGAAGAGCAAAAGCTTGGTCTGACACCCCACACCCACTCCGACCATCTCACAGCACAGCCATTAACACCCTCACCCTCCCTCCTCCCATTGTTTCTCAGTCTGTACTCAAGATCTGTGAAGAGGATGTATGCAAAGACAAGCAAAGCCAAAGGCCCAGATGGTGTCTCTCCAGCCTGCCTCAAAGCCTGTGCTGTCCAGCTATCATCCATCTTCACATTGATCTTCAACAGATCCCTGGAGCTGTGTGAAGTCCCCTTCTGTTTCATATGTTCCACCATCATCCCTGTACCCAAGTAACAAAAAAATCACGGGACCTGATGACTAAAGACCTGTTGCTTTAACATCTGTGGTCATGAAGTCATTTGAGAGACTGGTGTTGGCCTACTTGAAGGACATTACTGGACCCATGCTGGACCCCCTGCAGTTTGCTTACCGAGCAAACAGGTCTGTGGATGATGCAGTCAATATGGGATTGCATTACATCCTGGACAAACCAGGGACTTATTCAAGGATCTTGTTTGTGGATTTCAGCTCCGCTTTCAACACCATCATCCCTTCAGAATAAACTCACAGCTCTCTGTGCCCACCTCCATCTGTCAGTAGATCACCAGCTTCCTGACAGACAGGCAGCAGCTAGTGAGGCTGGGAAAACTCACATCCAAAAATCGAACCATCAGCACCGGAGCTCCTCAGGGCTGCATACTCTCCCCACTACACTGTAAACCCGAACAGTACTACTAATTTATAAAGAATAAGAACACTGTTATTAAAGTCTGTTAAATCGTTGATGGGACTTATAACAATTACATTTTCTGAACGAGGAATTTAGTTTTATTTTTGTGTAGCTCAACAGTTTTGAGTAAACTCTTCTACCTAAATTATTATTTTTAAGTTTACTGAGTGATGTAAAATTATGTCAAGTCATTGCTCTAACCAACATTATCAGAAGAATTAATTTAATATGGCGGATGCTTGCAAGCAACCGGAGTTAACTTAATGGAACAACTTGTAAGCAAATCAAAACAACTGTGAAAATTTCTTACTTGCTTTTTGAGTGTTGTAAGAATATCATAATAAAGGAATGTTTTAATTTTTTGGGAAACGCTGTTTTTACACAGTGCTGTAATCCGCGGCGTTTCCCTAGTGCCTTTGAATGCGCATTTTATGCAAATTAAGCGTCACTGCTTATAGTATAATGTTGACGTCAAAGAAGGGCACTAATGTTAACGTTAGCCGGTATTTTTCAGTAAACGCAGTCCTAACGTACGTTTTGAATGTCTCTGCTGTTAACTGCGATGTTTAGAGCTGCATTTGTCAAAAGCTTCATGATCTAACGTTAAGTTGGTGGTTAGCCATACATTGCTTTTTTGGGGGGAATGCCCTGGTAAATGTATTTTTAAACAACTAGCAGCTAAAAGTATTAATCCTAAATTGGGTTAAAGCTAATACACAGACATGTATATTGGAATATACTAAATTTACAAAAGCAGTCAACAAACTTGTAGTAAACCTTTACAAACTTTCTTTAATTGCAGGCTGAGCTGGATGCTGAATACAAAAGAGTGAGCCGTAACACTTAAGGTAACTTCTGTTGAGTCGAAGAGCAAGTTGTGTGATGTGTCCTCACATAACAAGACACAGACTTGGCCTCTTCATCTGCATGCATTGTTGGTTATACACTTACTTGTGCATGTTTGTGGTTTTCTAGGTTTGTGCCGAGTTTCACCATATCAGAGAAAGTGGCACACACCAGCAAGATTTCACAGATCTTGCATGACATTCTAAATGTTTGACCTTCAGGTGAGAGCAAATTCACAAACACTAACTACCTCCATCACTGTCTTTATTGCATATAAAATAAAGTTGGCCTGATTGTTTAAACATGTTTATTTTTTTTATTTTTTTTTGTGATGTCAACATGAAAGGAGCCCTGCAAGCTCTCCCAATGTACATGTGTGAGGAGAACTGTTCTTCAGGACATGAAATGTAAGTATTAAGTGCATTAATAGAACTGAAATAGAGTGGTGGAACTATGACGTCAGAACCAGTATCGTCAAGTTCTTTTTACCTCAGGCTTTATTTTAATTGAAAAACCCCATTATAAAACCCCATAGGAAAATCTAGAAGGAACGGCGAATTACTCTTCCGGGTACTGATGTTATAGTTCCCCCACTCTATTGGCAGTAAATATAAATGTCTACTTTTAGTCTCTAAAGTTAAAGCTCTACCCTCTGTGATTATTCCAGGAGGAATTGGGCAAGCCAGACATCACTGACACAAACACCTCTCCTGCCGATTTTGTTATCATGAATAATGAAACCACTACAAGTCCTGCAAGCACTGCAGTTGTGATGAGATGATCTTCCAGTGTTTGACATTCAGAAATACCCAGTTCACGCGGTTTAAAAAAAGTTAAATAAAAAATCCTCAATTGTGTAGCCACAGTTGTGCGTGTGTTTTATGCAAAAGTGTATTTTTTGTGTTAGAATTTGTATTTAATTTAGCACCACTGCATCAGAATAATTGGTAAAAAAAAAAAAAAAAGATTACATATGATAAACAATAATTTTAAGTACACTGCACTTAAACATTAAGCAAAAACAAATTAAAATGTTTTAGTTTGACTTAAATTTTCTTTATAATAAATGTTAACTTAAAAAAATTAGTTGGCTGACTTAAATTTTATTAGGTAATCGGTGTCCACAAAATATTTGAGTTTTCTGAACTTATCGGGTTTTACAGTGTACTCTTCTCCCTCTACACAAATGACTGCACCTCTAAAGACCCCTCTGTAAAGCTCTTGAATTTTGCAGACGACACCACAGTCATCGGTCTCATCCAGGATAGAGATGAGTCAGCTTACAGACAAGAGGATGAGCAGCTGGCTGTCTGGTGCAGTCTTAACAACCTGGAGCTGAACACTCTCAGAACAGTGGAGATGATCATGGACTTCAGGAGAAACCCCCCTGCTCTCCCCCCACTCATCATCATGGACAGCACTGTGACTGCAGTGGAGTCATTCAGATTCCTGGGAACCACCTTCTCTCAGGACCTTAAGTGGGCCATTCACATAGACTCCATTGTGAAAAAGGCCCAGAAGAGGTTGTACTTCCTTCGTCAGCTGAAAAAGTTCAACCTGCCACAGGCACAGATGACACAGTTTTACTCAGCTATTATTGAGTCAGTTCTGTGCTCCTCTATAACTGTCTGGTTTGGGTCAGCCAGCAAATAAGATTTAAGAAGACTGCAACAGACTGTTAGGACAGCAGAAAAGATCATTTGTGTGCACCTGCTCAGTCTTCAGGACTTGTACAACTCCAGAGTGAAGAAATGGGCAACATCATCAAAGACCCCTCTCACCCCAGACACAACCTGTGTGCACTTCTCCCCTCAGGCAGACGCTACAGACCTCTGTGCACTAGAACATCTAGGCATAAAAACTGTTTTTTCCCCCATACCATCTCCAGCTTAAACAGCTAACATATGAATCATTACCTGTGTTCTGTAATTAATATTCATAAATCATTCTTCTTCTTTAATTATTGCCTTTCTCAAGAATTATGTAAATACGTATGCATATCTATATAGAGTAAAAAATTCACAAATCTGTACATAAATCAATCTACTGTTCCAGATTCATAAACACTATTTATTGTTAAGGTTTTTTTCCGCTTTTTTTTTTTTTCTTTTTTCTGTTCTCATGTCAGATGTGTATGTATGCATGTATGTATGTGTGTACCAGAAGCACCTTTAAAAAACCACAACAAATTCCTCATGTGTTTGCACACACCTGGCGAATAAATCTAATTCTGATTCTGATTCAATTCCAATTTTGCAAGAAGAGTCTGTGGCTTCTGACTCGCAGTCTGTAAGTAAGTTTTCATATGTAAAGAATTTACCACTGATGATTCAAACACGAGTTCTGAGCATTGAAGAGTAACTGTTAGAGCTTGTTGTCTGCCATTTCTCTGATCATGTGAGACATGGTTTTATGTTTTCACAGCGCAAAATGCAAAGCATTAAAAGACAGTATAAGTCATTATAATCAGTAATTATGTCCCCACTGGATGCAACAAATGTCTTGTTTGTAATGGGTTTTATTGGTTTTGTCTCATCGCGCCAAGACACGCAGTATGGTATGTACAGTATGGTAAGGGGCGAAACATTTCTGTCACATGCTTGAGGCATTCGGCCAATCACAATGCACTGGATAGCTGGCCAATCAGAGCACACCTCGCTTTTTGGAATGATGAGCTTTGTAAAAATCAATGCATTTCAGAAAGGCAGGGCATAGAGGAGAAACAATAAAGGGGAATGTACTTTGTAGCCGATTAAAAAACAAACAAACAAAAAACAACAACAACAACAAAAAAAAAAAAAAACCTGGATTGTGATAACATGGGTCATTTAAAATAAATTGATTGTTTACAGTGTTATACAAATGTACAGTGTAACTTAACAGATATTGTGTACTATTTAGGGCAGGGGTTGGCAACCCACGGCACGCGTGCTAACAGTGGCACGCAAAGGGATAATCGCTGGCACGTGAGCAATAGGGAAAACTGCATACTACATATGTACATTTTGAGGTATAAACTTCTCATAGTCACACAGCCTGTTAGGAGCCATAAATACTATTAAAGTGTGAGAATAAACTTGCGCTAGTCTAAAGATGCACACACGACCGCTGCACATACTAGACACTTCAGATCAAAGCCTCAGCGGTCTAACAGCACTCATCAATGTCAAAATGACTAAGATGACTAATCAAATAAAAGTAGGCGGGGTTTACTGTTGACAGAAGCAAAGCGCGAAGTGTCAGTTTAGATAAAGCTGCAAATCATTTAATGTTAGTCAACTTTTAACAATACGTTTACGATAGAAATGTTAAATTACCGACAGCTATATCCAGTGATGCATACTACTTTTTTTTTTCAAATATGGCCACTTGATTTTTAGACAGAGAGAGAGAGAGAGAGAGAGAGATGTGTAAATTGTCTGCGTCTGTCTCCCTCTACAAACAATAAAGCTGAGTTTAGTTAAAAACTTTTTATAATTTTTTAAAAAAAATTACCCCCTCCTTGCTGAGAAATATAATGTAGTGATTCAGTATTGATTAAAAAAAGTCACGTGGCAGCGCTGACAACAAGTTTATGTGCTTTTGAATGTTACTTTTTGCACAGCACAATCTCAGATCTCTGTGTGCCAGTTTGTGCGCACGCGTAGAACGGTGATTAAACTGAATGGTTTTAATGCATTGGCCTTGTCACACACACACATACAGTGATTTTCAGTACGGTCACACTGTATATCTTTTATTCAAGAAACTTTTGAAAAGTTTAAAAAACAATTTATGAAAATATCTTCAGAAACTATTTGACTGCATATGTATTATGCAATTACTTCTATTGTCTTTGTAATATGGTGAAAGAGTACTGATGAATACACTGATAAGCATTTATGGTAAACTAAAATTTATTTTAGTTTCTGTTGAAACGTATGGCATGTATTGGTAACATTTTATAATAACTTTCATTTATAAATCATTAACGAACTTTATATTATACTTAACAGATAATTAGTTCATATATATTCACATAGCTAGAAATCTGCTAGAAAAGAGCTCACAGTCCTCCTCTACCGAGCATTCTGCTCGCCATTGTCCAGTCTCTGGAGAATAAGATGGATGATCTTAGAGCCAGGATAAGTTTCCAACGGCACATTAGGGACTGTAACATCCTTTGTTTGTCTGAAACAAGGCTCACAACCTTGGTCCCGGACACTGCTTTAACAGCGTCTGATAACTTCTCTGTTTTACGGATCGACAGAACAGCCAAGGCCGGTAAATCCAAAGCTGGAGGAGTGTTTTATTATTAACAAGAAATGGTGTGACCCCAGGAATATCTCCACTCTGTCACGCTCCTGCTCGCCTCATCTGGAACATCTATCCATTATTTGCAGCCCATTCTATCTGCCCCAGGAGTTTTCATCGTTACTGCTGTTTACATCCCACCACGAGCAGACACCGGCTTGGCTTTGTCTAATCTTCACGATGTGCTCAGCGGCTACATCAACAAACATCCTGACGCTGCTCTTATCATCGGTGGGGACTTTAACAAAGCCAGGTCATGCCGAACTTCTATCAACATGTATCATGTCCAACCAGAGGTCTGAATACACTGGATCATTGCTACTCTCAGTTTAAGAATGCCTACAAAACCCGCTCACTACCGGCTTTTGGCGAATCGGACCATGCCGCCATTTTCCTCACACCGTAATATAAATAAAGGCTCGTTCAAGAACCTCTGGTACAGAGGGTAATGACGCACTGGTCCTCCCACTCAGAAGCTATGCTATGCTTGATGACATAGACTGGGACATGTTTCGGGCAAGTTCATCTGATATCAGTGAGTTCACAGATGTAGCAGTAAGCTTTGTAAACACGCTAGCCGAGCAACCAACTGAAACAATAACTCTAAGGACCTTCTCAAATCAGAAACTGTGGGTGGACAGAGCAATCCATGCTGCAGTAAACAAAAGCACTGCCGCATACAATGCCGGTATTTTGTTGGGGAACATGAACGAGTACAAAGCATCAAGCTATGCTCTCTGATGCACAGTAAGAGCCACTAAACTCCATTACAGGGAACGAATAGAGTCTCATTTTCATTTTCGTGTGCCAATCTAAGCAGCAAGAGTCTGCCGATCAGTGTGTCAGGAAGCAGCAGTCAGAGCAGCGATAATCATGTAATCACTGTGTCGGAAGATGGGGTTCAGATGGCCCTAAAGTGAGTGAACATCAGGAAAGCAGCCAGACCTGATGGGATTTATGGCCATGTTCTGAGGTCCTGCGCTGATCAACTCGCTGGTTGGTTTACATCCATCTTTAATGAGTCTCTTGCTACCTCGGTGGTTCCCACCTCCTTTAAAAAATCTACCATCATCCCTGTGCCTAAGAACAATAAACCCTCTTGTCTGAATGACTATCGCCCAGTTGCCATCACATCAATAGTCATGAAGGTCTTTGAGGGACTGGTAAAAAAATACATTTGCTCCTCCATCCCGGATACTTTAGACCCTCTTCAGTTTGCCTACCACCCCAATAAATCCACTGAAGATGCCATCTCTCACATCCTGCACTCTTCTCTCATGCACATTGACAGCAGCAATGGGAACTATGTAAGGCTGCTATTTATTGACTATAGCTCAGCTGTCAGTACCATAGTCCCCATCAAGCTTGCTTCTAAACTCATAGACCTCGGTCTAAACTCTTAACTCTGCGACTGGATTCAAGACTTCCTCACTGGCAGACCTCAAGTGGTGAAAGTATGCCAGTTCATCTCCAGCTCCATCACCCTGAGCCTAGGAGCCCCACAGGGCTGTGTCCTGAGTCCTCTGCTCTACTCTCTCCACACACATGACTGCGTGTCTTCCCACAGTTCCACATCTGTTGTTAAATTTGCTGATGATACTGTGGTTCTGGGCATCATTTCCAACAATAATGAGACCGCATACCTGGACGAGGTGGAGAAACTTACATCATGGTGCCAGGACAAATGTCTCTCTGAATGTGAGCAAAACTAAAGAGCTGATTGTTGACTTCAGGAAGAGACAGCAGCAGCCCTATACCCTTCTTATGCTCAGCGGGACCCCTGTGGAGAGGGTGAGCAGCTTCAAGTACCTTGGTCTAAACATTTTCGAGGACCTGACTTGGACTACCCACATTCATACACAGGTTAATAAAGCCAGGCAAAGACTGTACCATCTGCGACAGCTGAGGAAATTCAGGGTCTCACCAGCAATCCTGAAAACTTTCTATTCAGGGGCCATAGAAAGTGTATTAACTCAGTGTATCTCAGTGTGGTATGGGAACAACTCCAGTCAAGATCGCAAAGCCCTGCAGAGAGTTGTGCGCTTAGCTGAGAGCATCTCAGGGTCTGCCCACCCCTCTTTGCAGGACATCTACCTCAAACGCTGCAAAAGAACAGCTAAAAAAATCAACAACTACAACAACCACACTAACAACCTTCTCACCACTCTGCCACCATCTAATAACCACCTCAGCATCATGACAAAAACTGAGAGGCTTAGGAGGAGTTTCTCAGTCCTTCCCCCAGGCCATCAGGCTCCTAAACTCAAAACCAGCCTCTTAACATCTACATGTCTCCACTTAATAATCACTTAATCAGTAAGATATTCATCATTCTCTACCTCATATTGACATATTAAAATTTTGACAGTGTCACAACCTTTTGCACATTCGCCTCTTGTACATTCCTGTGTATCTTAATATTTAAGACTACGGTATACTTTCATGCACATTATTTTCTATTCTATATTTAATTCTACAGTATACATTTTTTTCTTATATTTTTATTGTTTACAATAAAGCTTACAATTGGGGGGATACATAAAGCGATTCTTCTAAAAGAGGCAAACAGGTACAGGAAGTGTTTGTAATACCAAGTTTTAGACATTGTTCAAATAACCCCCAAGTGGGAACTATACACTGACATCAGTGGAACTTTGTGTTTGCAGGGGAGCAGAAATTACATAAACAGCTTTAAGTATACATCATTTTGGTACCATTTCAGGAACAAGACAAGTATAAATAAAATAATTAATGTGTTTGCATATACATTTTTAACTAGCAGACAAATGTTTAGTTGGTTATGTCAGGTATTTCATATAAATTCAAGTCAAAGTCAATGAATTCAAGACTCTTGACAAGACAATTAAAATAACACAACTTTGTGCAGACTACACTTTTATTTGTTAGCCTATATCCTTTCTTTCAGTAATGGAAATTTAACGGGAACTGTTGGGTCAGGAAGAAAGTTATTCTAAGTGGAAAGCGGGTGAACAAAGAGTGATTATACAGAGGGAGCGGTTGGGTGTGACAGCATATAAAGAGAAAAAGAATTGGGGCCTATACTAGAGGTATTCTCTCCAGTCTTGACTGAGAAGCTTCTGTTGGGAAAATAAGATTTAAACCACTCCAATGCACTGCCTGTAATGCCTACACAATGTTCCAAATGGGCAATAAGAACAGCATGATATCCTGTATCAAAAGCAGCAGTTAAGTCTAAAAGCACAAGAACAGTATAATCACCAGAATCACGTTATTAGTCATTAAAAACCTTCAACAAAGCAGAACTTCATTTTCTGCTAGAAAACTTTGAAATTGTATTTTCTCTAAAATCTTCGCAATAAAAGACAGGTTGGAGATGGGTCTAAATTACCTAACACTATGGGGTCTAAGTTTGTTTTTTTTAAACAAAGGGTTCAGGTATAATGCCAGTTTCTAAACAGCAATTTAACATGATCAAAAGAAGTGAGCCAACAACATCTAGGACTTGTTTAAGAAAAAAAATGGAGGAATAACATCAATAGAAGAGCTGGAAGACTTGAGGTGCTCCACTATTTCTTGAAGCTGAGTGCAGTAATAGAATTAAAGTGACTAAAAACAGCAGTACAACTAGGAGGAATTTAAAAAAAAAACATTCTCAGACACCTCAAGATCACAGAGAGAAAAACCACGAGAGAGCACTAAATCAAGTGTGTGCCCTTGATGATGAAAGAAAGAAAGTGAAAGTTGTGACATTTGCCAAGTATAGTAACCCATACTCAGAATTGGTGCTCTGCATTTAACCAATCCAAGTGCACACACACAGCAGTGAGAAGTGAACACACCCCCGGAGCAGTGGGCAGCTATATATCCAGCACCCGGGGAGCAACTGGGGGTTCAGTGCCTTGCTCAAGGGCACTTCAGCTATGGGTATCAAGGGTGGAAGAGAGCGCTGTTCATTCACTCCCTCCCACCTACAACTCCTGCCAGCACCGAGACTCGAACCTGCAACCTTCTGGCTACAAGTCCAATTCTCTAACCATTAGGCCACAGCTGCCCCAGCAGCTGCCCCAGTAGGCCACAGCTGCCCCAGTGGTGTGTGGGAATATTGACTTGAAAGAGCATGTCAAAGGCATTAAGTAAGTTAGAGAATTCCTTATCTAACAGGTCAGCAGCACAACAAACATGAACGTTAAAATCTCCTAATATCAAAAGTTTATCATATTTCGGTATAATTTCTCCCAAAAAATCTGCAAATTCAGTTAAAAAAAACACTGTTGTAATTTGGGGGACGATATATTACTGCAATCAAAAGAGGCTCATGTAGTTCCAGTGTAAACAACTGTAATTCAAAACTGGTGACAAGGTGACTGTCACGAATCCGGTACGTGGCCTTCCATCCGATTGCCACCAGAAGAAGCTGTTCCCATATGTTGACTCTCATACTACACAGACTGTTTCAAGTTACCTTGGACTACATTTCCCATGTGCCATTTAACTAATTACATGCTCACCTGTAGCCAGTTACACACACTATATAACACCCACTCAGATCCTTTTCTCATTGGCAAGTATTGTTTTGCATTAATCACTCACTTAGCGGTAGCAACTTTACGGAGACTTTCAACGTTTTCATAGCTCTAGTCTAGTCATAGTCTGTTTATCCTGTGTTTAGAACCTTGCCTGGTATTCTCGTCTTGCCCATTCTCAGCCTGCCCTGGAGTCTCAGATAGCCCCTCTTGTCTCGCCCTGTCTTGGACATTGTTTGCCCCTCCCCTGGACTCTATAGCACATTTATCTGGAATATCCCCTGCCTTGCCCACTGGATAACGTTTGCTGATCGTTGACCATGCATATCCTTGGAATACTCTGTGTCTTGACTGTGATATTCCAGTTTGCTATGTTTTCGAACCGTGCCTGTTTTGACCATGTCATTTAATAAAAACCTTGCAAATGGATCCGCCCACCTCAGTTGTTCACTCCATAACAATAACAGGAAAACATGTCTTTGTAGACAGAGGCCAAATCTCCACATCGACCAGTCGAACGAGGAGTATTTAAAAACAGACAATTTGATGGAAGCAGTTCAGAAAAAGTGCTCAAATCCCCAGCAGAGAGCCAAGTTTCAGTTATGAATAAAAAATCAAAATCATGAGACGAGAAAAAAATTTAATGATGAAGATCTTGTTTACCAAAGAACTGGCGTTGATCAATGCCATTTTAAGCTGTGCCAAAGTGCTCGTGGATTCCTTAGGCTGCTTTGCCCCGAGGTAGCATGTGAAGATGGTCCGAGCACACTCCTTCATGGTAGAAACGCTGAAAGCATAAAACAGGGAGTGGAGGTGCTACCGCTGTTAGAAACAAGGGAATGATCCACTTGCGTACTGGCTCCAGAGAGCGCCATTGGATGAAGTGGTTATTTTCAAGTCCCTCTGCGCAAAAGCCCCAGTGGAGGCTGAGATTCCAGATAGAGTACCCAGGGAGAGCTTGAGTTTCACAACTAAGCCTCGGTGTATTCCGCATCATCTCCTGTGCTTTCTCACCGGTAGGTAGCACAGCAACCGGCATAGACAGTCAGGTATGGACATCAGTAAGGGAGGGGGAGCATAATACAAACCAGTTCTCCCTTACGAAAAAGAAGTTTATTCAAGTGTGCTATTAGTATACTTCTTTTAAACTAAAAATAGGAAAGTATGCTTTTAGTTTACTTTTTTTGTACTTCTCAGAAAATGGGCTTTATGTACTTCTCAGAAATATACTTAAAATGACATTTAAGTATACTTGACTTATACTTACAAAAAGTCTAAATATACTTGAACTTTACTTAAGTATACTTAATAAAATAAACTTGAAGTATACTACTTTTTGGGAAGGGCTTGCTCGATTAAGCAGTTTGTTTGAAACATCTTGCAAATTTAAAAGAGATAATCGATTATAGTTTAAAAACTGGTGAAGCACACTGCGTCAAAAGAAACATAAAACAAAATAAAACAAGACATCGCAGCAAGCGAAAGACGGCAAGCTACATACAAAGGTGCCATCTTGAATCCCTAGCGTTAAGGTTTCTTTTTAGAGGATGTATTGAAGTCAGTTCTTCTCATATTCACATAGTTCTATCATGGCATCTCCCGGAAGATTTTAGCATGGTAATGCATATGACCGTGTTAATGATTGTGTGAAAATGTTGATTGTTATTGTGTTTGTGTACTGATGTCTTGTTGTTTTTTGTTTTATATTTCTTAATATTTTAAAGGGTTCTGAAACAACTTGCCAAAGGACTGCATTTGAAAATTAGCTGGCTGGTTAACACTGGCACATTTACAGTAATGTTGATTAATGTGTGTTGTCATTATAAATTAAATTAAATAAAAAAATAAAATCTATTTGGTCTTGGCAGAATACCCTTACCAAAAAGTAGTATACTTCAAGTTTATTTTATTAAGTATACTTAAGTAAAGTTCAAGTATATTTAGACTTTTTGTAAGTATAAGTCAAGTATACTTAAATGTCATTTTAAGTATATTTCTGAGGAGTACATAAAGCCCATTTCTGAGAAGTACATAAAAAGTAAACTAAAAGCATACTTTCCTATTTTTAGTTTAAAAGAAGTATACTAACAGCACACTTGAATAAACTTCTTTTTCATAAGGGTAGATCTGCTATGCTGTTGCTGAATAGCTGCTGCTGTTGGTTATTGCTGTTGTTTTAGATTATTTCTGCTGCACTGCATGGTCAGGGCTTGGCAGAGTTTGTGCATCTCCACATGCTAATGCTAATGACAGGTTCTTTGAGAAAGTTTTGAAGGAGTGCCTTGCCACTTGGAGAGCCTGGCTCTGACATCAGAGCCGTCCTCTTATATCATGCCAGAGTATAAGAGCAGAATTGAAGCCTAATTTCCCATTTCACACAGGATGCCTATGCAGAGAGGAATCAGTACAAGTACTAAAATGCAAGTAAACCCCCAACCTCCACCAGAAAAGCATGGCATGGAGGAGATAAGATGACAACAACCCAGCAGGACCGGTAACTGATCCTTTGTGAAAGAAGGAACAGGAGGAACAACTGCCAGAGCACTCAAAATGACCTCCAGCAGGCTACTGGTGTGCATGTTTCTGACTAAACATTTAGAAACAGACTCCAGAAACAGTCTTAACAAGTGTTAGCTTGATGTCCTGCAGTTGGACCTGTGATCACGTCTAGACATTGTTAGGAGTGCATACAGGCATGTAGGAGCCATACACCACTACTGACTTACATTATGAGTTGCTTTGATGAAATTCATTCATGTTCGATCAGCCTGTAATTTTTTTTTTTTTTTTTTTTTTACTTTTTTTCATGTATGATTTTGAATTCAGTTTAATTGTTTTCCTCTGACCACAGTGACATAATTTTGTTGTCAATTAATTAATACACAATGTATATAAGTAAAGTTTTTCAGCCAATGTGAGATTTTTAAGTGTTTCCTCTTTTTTTTTTTGGAATATAATATAATATAATATTACCAAGGTCACACAGGTTTGTTTGCACATTTAACATGTGGGCATGAAAAAAAGGTTATTGATCCCACAATATAAGATCACAAGGCCACAACTGCAGATTGTGTAGTTTCAATGTAAGGATATTGTTATCCTGGCAAAATTGTATTGTGGTCAAAACATATTGTCACATTTCCAAGAATAAATATGTTGTAACAAAACTAAATGAAACGAAAATGTCCCTTCCTGGTCATAGAAGTTCTTAACTAGAGAAACAGCTCCAGTCACAGGCCTGTGATGATGACACAACCCTTCCAGATGCACACAGCCACTTCCATGCTTAGTGATTTGAAAACACTTGACCAACACCTGACAACATAAGTGACCGTATACTAAGTACCTAACACACTCAACCTGCTCTAATTTGCTTAGTGTCCAAACCGCTCTACGGACGATGCAGTACGCCTTCCCTCCAGCCTGACCATTAGCCACCTAGAGCACAGAGATTTTGTCTATCGCTCTGTAACTGAAGCCTGGAATTTTTTAACTAGAGTTTTTCACTAAAATTGCTAATTGCTAACGGAAATTACACCCATATCCTACATTTCTTAACATCATCGCCAAAATGACTACAAACTGAATTTGAACAATATTACACTTGCATTATACTTTTTGGACAATTGGTTGTTGTGTTCATTTAGGACAACAGATTTTGAATTTGATTGGCTTTGTTTTACACAATTACGTAACAGATGTACAATGAAGATAAGGAAAGCCAAAGCTGATTGTTTTTTTGAATTAAACAACTCATAATCTATTTTGACTCTATTTCCTGTGTATAAAAAGGCTGCAGGATTTCCTTTATACTTAATGGACAATACCATAAAAATCTCGGATAAAGGAGCCATGCTGAACTGTTTTAATAAATATTTTGTTGCTGCAGGATCATCGTTTAAGGTACCTGAAACTATAGATATGAAAAACAATATGGAAAACACAAGAATGCATTTAATGGCTCTTAATTTTAGTTTTAAAACCACGTTATACTTGTCAGATAAAAAAAAAAAAATAAAATAAATAAAAAATATTATTATTATTATTAGTTAAAGACTCAGCTGGTCCTGAAAAAATAGAATTATTATTATTATTATTTTTTTTAAACTTAGCTGCAGATTACATGTAACGATTTTCAAGAAGGTGAGGAAGCAAGTGCGAGTTAGGGTATTTATTAAATGACAACACAAACAATGAACACGAAGACAGGTGGAACGGAGAATCTGGAAGGTCAGGGAGATATCCGGGAAGAGGGACTAGGCTCACGGGTGATCCAAGGTGCGATGGTGCGTTGGCAGCAGGAGAGTGTGACACAGGAACTGCCTGGGGCAGAGCCGTGAAGGTGAGTGGTGAGATCTGGGGATGAGGAACACTAGAAAACATCCAAGAGACAGGACAATCCAACGACGAGCAGAACATAAACAGGAACACTAGAAAACATCGAGTAACACTTGAGACTGACAAACAACGCTCTGACAAACACGAAACGAAAGACAGGGCAATATGTAGGGAAAGGGTAACGAGTGGCAGCTGGTGATCATTAACAATTAGCGGAGACGCCCACACGTAAACCCGAGACCATGGTTTACCAACCGTGACAGTACCCTCCCCTCTAGGAATGCCTCCTGGAGTTCCCAGACGGGCGTACATGTTGATTGTACTCATCAATCAGGGAGTGATCCAGTATGTCCCTAGCAGGTACCCAACTCCTCTCCTCCGGACCGTAACCCTCCCAGTCCACCAAGTACTGGAATCCTCATCCCTCCACCTCGAGTCCAGAATACGATTAACCGAATAGGTGGGTTCCCCATCTACGAGTCGCGGCGGTGGGGGAACCGGGGTAGGCGGGTTAATACGTGAATAAAACACGTGTTTGATTTTGGATACATGGAAGGCGGGATGAATCCTCCTGTACGCCGGAGGTAGTTTGAGGCGGACTGTCACTGGACTAATGATCTTGGTGACAGGAAACGGGCCAATAAATTTGGGAGCTAACTTATTAGAAACGGAAGGGAGCCAGAATGTTGTTAGTAGAAAGCCACACTTTTTGACCCACGACGTATACGGTAGGCTTCGACCGGTGGCGATTGGCCTTGGCCTTGGTGTGTGCCCTTACCTGGAGCAGAGTCTCGCGGGCTCTGGTCCAGGTGCGGTGGCACCGCTGGACAAACGCGTGAGCGGAGGGGACCGCGACTTCAGATTCCAGACTAGGAAAAACAGGTGGCTGGTAACCTATGCTACCCTGAAACGGAGAGAGACCCGTGGCAGACACTGATAACGAGTTTGAGCGTACTCAACCATAGAGAGTTGTTGGCTCCTAACAATTTACAAAACTCTTCAAAATTTGGATACAAATTGGGATCCCCTGTCAGAAACCATGTCTACCGGGAGGCCATGTAACCGAAAGACGTGATCAATAGCAGTTGACCGCTGTCTCTCCTTGGCTGAAGGTAATTTGGGCAAGGGAATGAAATGTGCCACCTTCGAGAACCGTTCCACTACGGTCAAAAAACTGTCATGCCATTAGAGGGCGGGAGGGCAGTAACAAAATCTAGTGCGATATGGGACCAGGTTCTCGAAGGGACAGACAGCGGTTTGAAGAAGCCCATCCGGGGGTCGGTTAGACGACTTACCGCTGGCGCAAACTGAGTAAGCCAACACAAAATCGTGAACGTCGCGAGCGATCAGTGGCCACCAGAATTGTTGCTTTACTAAGCACTTGGTGCAGCTTAGCCCCTGGATGACAAGCCACATTAGAGCAGTGACCCCACTGAATAACGTCAGACCGTAACTCCTCCGGCAACAAACAAACACCCCCCGATTCAGTGGGCACCCGGTGCGGAGGCGTTACCCCCTTCTAAGGCCGTCTTGACGTTCGATTCGACCTCCCATACGAGTGATGAGATGACTATACTCTCAGGTAAAATGCACCTCGGGAGTCACCGGGCGGTTCGGAAGGATCAAAAAGACATGACAAAGAATCGGGTTTGACGTTCTTGGATCCCGGACGGGACGATAGAGAAAAATCAAAACGTCCGAAAAAGTGCCCACCGAGCCTGCCTGGGGAATTGAGTCTTTTGGCAGTTCTAATGTATTCTAGATTCTTATGATCGGTCCAAATGATGAAAGGTACCCCTGACCCTTCCAACCAGTGACGCCACTCCTCTAATGCTAATTTGACGGCAACATTTCTCCTGTTACCAATGTCATAATACGTTCTGCAGGAGATAAACGATGAGAAAAAAAACGTTGCAAGGATGCATCTTGTTGTCTGAGGCAGCACGTTTGGAAAGAACTGCACCTACTCCCACCTCTGGATGTGTTTGACCTCCACCACAAACTGACGTGTGGGATCAGGGGCTATTAGATGGGAGCTGAAACGAAGAGGCTCTTGAGGTTGGAAAATACAGTTTCGGCTGTATTAGAACCACCTGAACGTCTAATACTGGGGGAGGTCAAGGGCGAGTCAGAGTTGAGACTAGTTGGCTGAAAATTACGAATAAACGTCGATAAAAAAATTGGTGAACCCCAGAGAAACCGCTGTAGGGCCTTACGGGAATTCTGGGCTTGGCCAATCTATCACAGCCTTAAACCTTATCAGGATCCATACGTATTCCCCCTCAGACGAGACGATGTACCCTAGGAAGGGAACAGACTGTGCATGGAATACGCATTTCTCTGCCTTGACAAAAAGACCATTCTCTAGCAATCTCTGGAGCACTCGTCTGACGTGTTGCACATGTTCCTGGAGAGATGAAGAAAAAAAATAAATAATAATAATAAATAATAAACTGATCTACCATGTCTCTCAACACGTCATTCACGAGTGCTTGGAAAACCCCTGGCGAGTTGGAGAGCCTGAACAGCATCACCAAGTATTCAAAGTGCCCTTTAGGGGTGTTTTGTTGTTTTGTGGTTGAAAGGCGGTTTTCCACTCATCCCCCCTTCCTGATGCCGGACCAAATGATAAGCATTATGTAAAATCCAATTTTGTGAAGACGGATTGCTCCCTGTAACCGTCTCGAACGCTGAAGACATCAACGGCAAAGGATAGGTATTCTTTACCGTGATGTTGTTCAGCTCTCGGTAATCAATACAAGGTCGCAGAGAAACCATCCTTCTTCCCCACAAAAAAGAATCCCGCCCCCGCTGGAGAAGAGGAAGGGCGGATGAACCTCGATGCCAAAGAATCAGAAATATATTTCTCCATGGCCTCCCTCTGGAAAGAGAGTAAAGTTTGCCCTTAGGCGGAGACTTACCTGGAACTAAATCTATGGCACAGTCATAGGGACGATGCGGAGGGAGAGAAGCAGCACGGGACTTACTGAACACTTCCTTCAGGTCCAGGTACTCCGCGGGCATGTTTGACAAAACCATGGTCTCCTCCTGTAAGACAGAAACAGACACAGCAGGACAAGCAAATACCAAACAAGACTCATGACAACTTTCACTCCACAAGGTGACAGTGTTGGAACCCCCAATCCACTCGGGGGTTAGTGCTTGACCAGCCAGGGGTGACCTAATACCAGGGGTTCCACAGGGGAGTCATTTTGGAGAAAGGATAGGTTTCGTTGTGGTTGCCAGATGTGAGGAGAGTTATGGGTTCCGTGGTGTGGGGTGACGGGCAGCAGTTCCTGGCCCATTGAGTGCGCTGACATGGATCTGACGGGACAGGGGAAGGACAGGAAGGTTCAGGTGATGTGCAAGGTCAGTGTCAATGAAATTACCTTCGGCTCCAGAATCCAGAAGGGCATGACAGGTGTGAGTGTTGTTGCCCACACCTGCAGTTTTGCTCTTGGAGGAGAGTTGACGATGTAGTTGAGGACTTCCCGGCGGAGATCCCACCCGATAGTAGCCTCAAACTTACTACCGGGCTGGCTCTTTTACCGGACACGTGCATAGGAGATGTCCCGAGCCACCGCAGTAGAGACATAGTCCGCGGGACCTCCGCCTCTCTCTCTCTCTCTCCTCCGGGACAGTCGAAGCTCTACCCACCTGCATGGGTTTCGTGATCGATGACAGAACCGACCATGTTCTCTCTGACTCGAGTTACCACTCTCCGGGATGCTGAGAAGGCCTGTGTGACTGGTCTGCGCCCCCCAGGCGGTTAATCCGAGAGTCCACGCGGAGCGCCAAGTCGATGAGCCCATTGAGACTGGTTGACAACTCGAGGAGGTAGATCTCCTTGTGAACACACGGTCGGCCAGCCCATGCAGGAATCTATCCCACTGCGCCTCCTCGTTCCACACTTGCACTCGTCCGCCAAGGTGCGAAACTTGATGGATAGTCAGCCACGGATAGATCTTCCTGCCTGAGATCTGCGAGCTGGACGGGCTGCTTCCTGGCCGGCCGCGGCCCGGTCAAACACTCTCTTCATCTCTTTCCGAGAGGGAGTGGAACGAGGCGCAGCATGGATGGTGGTTTCTCCCACACCGCCGTTCCCCACTAAGCGGCCCTACCGGAGAGTAATGTGAGGGCGAAATGCTACCTTGGACTCCTCCGTCTCGAAGGTGCGAGGCTGTAGGGAAAAGTTGCATGGAACACTTGGTTAGGAATGTCTGCAGAAATCTGGCTCACCAGAATAACTCTCCGGCGCCGGAAGACGAGGTTCAGGTCGGTAGTGGGCTTCGGGATGTCCCAGGGAACGAGCGGTGCGAGGGACGCAGCGGGAGAGGGTCAGCTGATGGATTTTGCTGGGTAAGCTCAGACACCTGGTGTCACAAGCGTTTTGGAACCGCGCGTCTGGTGTTTGACTATACTCTCCTGTTACTGATCCATCCGGGTGACACTGTGGTGGAATGAAGTCCGTTGAGAGAAGTGGTGCTCGCTGCTTCTCCCAATGGTGGGTCAGAGCGTTCTGTAACGATTTTCAAGGAAGGTTGAGGAGCAGTGCGAGTTAGGGTATTTATTAAATGACAACCACAAACACTGCAACACGAAGACAGGTGTGTGAACGGAGAGTATCTGAAGGTCAGGGAGATATCCAGGAAGAGACTAGGCTCACGGTTGATCCAATGTGCGATGGTGCAACTTGGCAGCAGGAGAGTTGACACAGGACCTGGGGGGGCAGAGGGTGAGTGGTGAGATCCGGGGATGAGGAGGCGTGGACATGTAGGGTCCCAGAGCACAGCCTGACCAATCCAACGACGAGCAGAACATAAAACAGGAACACTAGAAAACATCGAGTAACACTCGAGACTGACACAACACCGCTCTGACAAACACGGAGACGAAAGAGAGGCCAATATTGTAGGGAAAGGGTAATGAGTGGCAGCTAGTGATCATTAACAATTAGCGGAGACGCCCACACGAAACAATTAGTGCTGACGCCAGACACTCACTCACCTCCACCACCTAGTGCAAAACCCGAGACCATGGTTTACCAACCGTGACAGTACATTGGCTGCCCCTTTAAAAGATATTAAATCTCTCACTGAATTCCCTAAGATATGGAAGTCTACCTTTGCTGTCCAATTGGTTCAAAGGAGGAGATCCATCCGATATGAATAACTATAGGCCAATTTCTAAACTCTGACCCTGGGTTTGTCTAAGGTTTTGAATCTGTCTTTAGGAAGCAGCACCGCACAACTACAGCAGTGACCTAGGTTATAAATGATATCACTTGATAAAGGTCATTATTGTGTATCACTTTTTATTGGATCTGTCCAAGGCTTTGAATACTGTTGATTTCAGTATATTTAAAAACTAAACTGACAACAAACTGGATTGTCAAATGACACAATCTCTTGGCTTTGAAAGCTACCTTAGTGGGCAGAACACAAATAGGCAACTTTTCCACTGTCGGGCCAGTGCGAGCCAGTTATTTCAAAGGGCACATATTCTCCTTCACGCACATGAAGGACTTCTGCACTCTTTTGGTTCCATCTGCATGAACTGAACTTGGAAAACAAGTCTTTTCAGTTTGCGGCAACCAATGAATGGAACTCTTTACAATACAACTTAAAGTTGCAGACCTTAAGTGTCAATGAACACTTACATTTTTGATCAACGATGCAGTTAAAGGAAGAAATCAACTTGTAAATCTTTTTAATTTTGTTTGATACAGTGTTTTTGTGTTCTGCTTCTGATAATGTAGCACTCCATCTTGGCCAGGTCACTTCGTAAAAAGATGTTTAATGTCAGAAAGGTTTTTTTATTTATTTTTTATTTTATTTTTTACCTGGTTAACTAAAGGGACATGACTAATGAATGGAATGAATGATGAATTTGCCTGAAATCTCTTTGGCACTAAGTCTCTGCTAAACAAAATAATAAACACAACCGCGCAGATCTAAAGCCAAAGGATCATTTACAGTAAATCCTCTTCGAGTTGTCCAGCCCTAAAATGCCCTCTATGTATGTTCCGTTACTGACAGTGTGATTTTCTGTGTAGCTGTTTTGAAAAATATTGTGTTTTGTGAAAAGTGGCTGTCAAAATAAATTGACTTGGCTTGACTTGACTTTGCGTGTGTAACCAGGTCGGTAAAATAAGAGTGCTACTCAAATACTTTTAGGGGTATTGCTTGGAGATTTGCATAAAATTTCCATTTTTTAAATCTTTTTGACAATTCTCAATATTTGGGCAAAAGAACAAAACACTTCAAGGGGAGATGCATCAAACACAAACATATAGTTTGAATAGAGCAAAGCATAAAAAGAAAAAAAATGAAGTGTGCCCAGCATCAGCCTGTGGCCCCTCTCTCAGGCTAATCAATAGAGTAGGTGACATTTATTTGGCTGCAGAATCAGAAACATATTAGCCCCTGCAGATTTCGGGGAACAGTTCCTCCGTTGCCGAAGACTGGCGTGTTTTCTCTCCTAAAAAAGTAGTGGTGATCTCATTGACTGAGTATACAGAAAACGAGAAGAGAGAGAAGAAATGCAGAGATAGATATATCATCAGATGGTCACAAACTGTAAAGTCTCATGACAACCATACACATAACTTCAGACACATTTTTGGCTTTACACCGAAGAATTGCTCTTTGTGTGACAAAAAAGACTAGAGTGTTGCTTGCATATTGTTTAGTCCTTATGAGTTTGCATGCTTAGCTGTGTGCATGTACCACGGTTTCGATTTCACGAGGTCTCGCTGGCTTACAGAGAACAGCATCTGGCAGGTGGAGAGCCGGAAAAATTACAAGTAAAGTCAAAATCTTGTCACGATTGGTTTGCCTGAAAAGTCAACTATATAAAATTACATGCTCAGTCTAAAACCGAAGGGTCAATGTTTGGGCCAGTTTAGCCATGGCCCAGTTAGTCCCTCCCGGTACATGCGTACCTACACACTTTTGTTTCCAAAAAACATTCATATTCAACTGACAGTTATTCAGAAGTCGTCTGTGTGTTGTTCTTGTGGCTGCGGACACCAGGAGGGGCAAACAATTGTGTACTTTCGAAGGGAGCCTAAATCAGTATGCCACTACCACTGATATTATTTAATGGATAATGGATGGCTTTCTCCAGATAGTAGATATTCGTGGTCTAAACAGTTTGTGACTGTCGTTATGTAAAGCCCAATAGATTGACCTAAAAAAATTTTACTTAGGGGGAAAAAAATGCTTTCATTATTGGGTTTGGAAACCAATGAGGCAAATCCAGGCCAAAAGCATTAAAATGTAACTTATGTCCCAGATAGTTATGGATCAACTTCTACTTGCCTTGAAAACAACTTATCTATTGTGCTTGAACTGTATATGGTCATAAAAAACAGATGCCTTACATTATTGGACACATCGCACATTTTAACTCCCACTTGGCTTGTCACTGAGGCAGAGTTATGGCTTGTGTGGGCCAGTGCAAGCAAAGGTGTTTACTGAGGAATTCTTGCATAAATTTCTTGTGGTTCTTTTTTCCCTTCTTTTGAACATAATAGTCTTTTTGTGATTATTTGTCAATTCTTTCATATTTCACAGATTTTCACAGATTTTCGGCCCTGTTCCCATAACTAAATGTTTTCGCTACGAGCCTTCCTCTACTTTTAATTCATATTAAGGCAATTCTGGTGGGCCATTACCAACAAAAGCCTGGGAGGAAAGCTGTAACCTTTTAAGTAGGAAATGAAGGAAAGTTATTAGAACAATCACTGAACCGATTGGTCTGATAGGCCTTGTAAAAGCTCCTGATCAATATGCCAAAAGACATTCTATAGTGTGACCACTCCTACATACCTGTGACTTTTTTTACTTGTAAAACATGGGGCTGGACTCACGGGATGACAGCATCTTCCAAGGAATCATTTTTACATTGCCCAAATAAATGGGCACGTATTCGTCTTTTGGTGTAGATGACATTCTCTGGTGAATTAACTTCATCATGACCTCTGCAAATCTATCTACACCATTTTTAAATCAATTGCATAGCTTAATACTTCACATGTTTCAAGACTGCATACCTGGTCAAATGCCTAAGAACTAACTAGTTCCTTGAGGAAGGGCTGTTTGTGGTCGTACCTCACTGCCAATGTCATCATGTCAGACAATATAGGAATGAGGGGCCATAAATATGTGTAGATTTCCAGAGACTGATGGTTACAAGCTGGAACCAGATCATATTAGTAGGTTTGGACTAAATATATACTGTCTTGGCATCTGTCGGTCTTAATTTTTGTTTTTTTTTTTTTGAAAGTTGGAGGTAAAGTAGCAAGGGTAAAAATGGCTATAAAATTTGTGACACGTTTTTTTTCTTTTTTTTTCCCCCAACATGAAACATATGGTCCTTATTCCCTCGTTTCCCCCTGAGTTTAATTCATGTAAGTCACATGGGAAGTTATCATTCTGCCTGTCACAATTAATCCTGCCCTCGTGCATTAACAAGCCTTACTTTTCAGGATAGTGTTATTTGTTATTTTGTCGTAGTATCCCTGCTTATCCAAACATCCTATCAGAGGATCTCCACACCACAGAACCTTCATATATAATCCCACAAAGCACTCCAATGTGAGATGCAACTTTTGTTAATCTTTGATCCACTAAACTCCTCTTTGCATATTATGTTCTCTGCCGACAGGAAGCAACAGAGGGAGGAGCTTCTTATTAGTTTTCTGAATAAGCCCTCATGCTTTGCCATCGAAGGGGCATTGTGCTGTTCATTCCTTACAATTATCCCTGTTCCGTGCACCGCCCTGGGATAGGACTGAGGTGATGCTTGAATGTTATTTTCCGGATTCTAGCCAAGTACTGCATTGCATTGTGATTGTTTGACACTTAATTGGTTCCCAGAGGTGAACATGCCAATCTACCCCATTGTTTCTAAGAGGGCGATGCGGCCTCATGTGCCTGTAAGGGGACCCACCCTGACTTGGCATGGGGGTAAAATTGTTAGAATGATTTAGTGGGGGAGCGGGGGGGCTGATCTGGCCATGGTTCCAGCAAGTGTGTGACGTATCAGAAAGGAGAGATCTGTATAGAACGCCTGCGAGTCGGTCATAGGAGGTTGAGAGCCTCCGTAGTGGAGCTGGGGAGGTTTTTCCCTGATGGAACGTTTGAACACATGTTTTATTTTCAGCTTTCACAGTGAAGGTGTTTTAAACACAACTTTCTTTCCATCTGTGGAACACAAAAATTTTTATATATAAATTTTATAGAGTCAGGAAGATTATTGAAAAGAGTTGGCTTTAAATAACCACGCATTGAAAGATTAATAGCAGTTTATAAGTAGACACCTAACAACTAAATGAGTCCAGTTTTGGTTTTGTTTTCAGCACATAGAAACCTATGACACTACTCACGGAGTGCAAGATTCGTAAAAATTCTCACTGTGTTTCTCTAGTGCTCGAGATAACCAACATACTACCGCAATCAGTACAGACATCTCATTTCACGGTGAACTAGCCCTTCAGTAACAACTTTTAAGCGAGTCATGTTTGAGGAGTTAAAAGAATGATCTTGTTCATTAACAAACCCTCAAGGACCACCCTGTTACACACAGCAAAACCACTGATACATTTCTCCTAATCAGCCTGCAGACATACAGAGAATAAGCTAAGTGTCCTTTCTACAACTGCCTCTAATAAAATAAAGGGGGTGCCCAGTTCCTGTTTCCTCACTTTCGATGGTCTTACATGCCTTGTGCATTTTGAAGAACTCGGAGGAAAAGTGGGCCTGCTGAGCTCTCAGTCTTTCCAATGTCATTCTGATATGAGTTTTAGCTTTGCCAAGCATTGAGTAGTCGTCAGGGCATCCTTGCTCATGATGAGTTTGTTGGATGTCTTAAGCAAGATTGAGAGCCTCCTGTAGAGAATTTAGATGTGTAAACAGTTTGAGGGTGGGTGAAAGCTGGTGAAGAAAGACGTGAGGTTCATAATGCAGAACAGGATTGGGAGGTCAAGACAAATGCTTAAGGAGAGCTTTAGGGTGGACAGAACTCGACACCCTCTGTTGCGGGTCTTCATCCTCATCTGTGATGGCCTAGCTATGGAGTGGTCATTTGTAGAAAGCCCTTTGATCTTCCTTCACAAATAAACTATTAGGAATCATTTGCACTCAAGATTTAAAGTGTGCAGTTGGTAGTTTGGTCAAAAAACTGACAGCTGACAGCGGTTAGAGCATTGTTTTTGAAATATCTAGGTTATTGAGAGGCAATGTAAGTCATTGACTGACTCTTGTCCAGACCAGCCTACTATATATTGTGTTTTGGTGCTGGTTCTCAGTATGGGATATTGGTTGCTGCCATCTACACTCGGCTTCCTTAATGAAGCAAAACCTCTTTTGACTTTGCTTTTGTGGCTGATCCCATAGGAAAATGCAATATACTGTATGATATCTTGTTCGCCATATTAAGAGTGATATTACCATGTACCGTATGTTACCTATAAACAAAAAAAGATTATATAAATGGGATTTGTGCAGGCCAGTCAAGCTCTTCCAAGCAGTTTAGCTCATATATGGATCTAATATTATGCTCAGAGGTGTGTGTGGTATGATAGTGGAGAGAGGTAGAGTAATATTGTAATCTAACGAGATTGCATGGCTGTATGCGTAATTCTTGTTACTGAAATGGGCCAGATCTGCATTTTAAACATTTACCTGTATTCAACCTCAGGAGACCTTTTAGCTTTAAAAGCTATATTTAAAAAATCAAATTGAATAACTTTAAATAGTACATTCCAAGTGCATATTTATGCTCATGTTTTATGTTGTTCAGTGTTCTGTTGTTTCACACAATATTGTGAATGGAAACAGATCTTAACTCAGGTATGTCTGGCCACTTAAACCTTTGTGAGTGAAAGCATTATGCTTTTTTTAACTACTAGCTAGTACTAGTTAGTTGATTATGTCTGTGAGAAAATAACTGCATGAGCATAGGGGCTGGGTTTTAATTAAAATGCTCCATGACACTTAAAGAAAACAGTGCCTTCATTCAAAGTACTGTAGTTAAATCCCACTGGTTTTCTTCTTATTGCACAGTTGTATGTACACTGGGACAGTTGTGGTCTAATGAGTTAGAGGGCGGGACTTGTAACCTGAAGGTTGTAGGTGTGATTTTTCAGTACTGGCAGGAAATTGTAAGTGAGGGGAGTTTATGACCAGCGCTGCCTTTCCACAGCTTCATATCCACCACTGAGGTGCCCTTGAGCAAAAGCACCGAAACCCCCAATTACTCCCCGGTGCCTCAGCAAAGGGCTGTCCACTGCTCTGGTGTGTGTTCACTACTCACTGGTGTGTGTGTGTGGGTTAAATGCAGTATGGGCTACCATACTTGGGCTACTATGTCACATTGTCATTGCACCCCCAAATTAATACTTGATTCTTTTAGTCATATGCTGCTTTCAGCTGTTTGACTGCCATCTAGGGCATCACTGTATAACTGGCTGCTTTTTCGGGCAACGTCCTCCTACATACTGGCAGGGCACAAATCCTTCACCACAAAGCTCCCCGGTACATTGACTTCCGTTGTAAATCTGTGTCTTAACATGGAGCTTTTGACTGATAGCTTCAAGTACCAGCATCTTCAGTCAAAGCAAGAATACAAACATAACAACATACAAACCAATTGGATTAGAGAAAAAATCTTAACGTGAATTTAGATTAATTACTATATTTGAATGGATTAATTAAATTTGTTGGGTTTGTTTATTTTTTATATAGCACTACTAAAGACCCCATGGTTAACCACGATGCTTTACATAAAAAGCTTAAAAAATATGTTACACACATATTGACAAACAAACAATCACAAATACCACATATTCTAAAGTTAACTGTCAGGCTGCCACCACAAATTTTGAGCTTTTGAACAGATTCTTAAACACCGACAGAGGTTTCTGAAAAATATCTCTGCAGTTCTCTTAAAGGGTTTAGATTTTTTGCAGTGTTCATCTCATTGTCTTGCTGATTGGTTTTCTTTGTTACAATGGGCTATTTTATTTATTTAGAATTTACTTGTGTATCTATTTTTAGCAGAAGCTTTAGAGAGAATCTAAAAGGATGATAAGGTAATTCTCAAATCAAAACATGCATTTCTAAGTAGCTGTGTTTGTTTATTTTCTTCTTAACGGCACTTCCAGCTTCTATGGGCTATGTTCATGGCGAGAACCATTAATCCATGAAATACACAAGTGTTTCTTATACACAAGTTGGGGGAGGAACAATTTAGAATCTTCAGTTTACCTAACCTGCATACTTTGGGCTGTGGGAGGAACCCAGAGTCCCAAGAGTAAACCCACGCTGACACTGGAGAGAACATCATCACCACACCAGAAGGCCTTTTCATCCCTGCCCAGGCTCCAAACCAGGGACCTTTTTGCTGTGAGACAACAGTGATAACCACGAGCCACTGGTGCCACCTCCGAAGTAGTTGTGTAACAGATAGAGGTGATAAAAACTCTCCATCCTCATATCGCTATCCTGATGACACTGTCAGGGTTGACCAGCGTGTTTGTCAAATGTAAAGCAAATTTGAATGAATGAATTTTTAAAACTTTTTGTTTTTAAGAATATGTTTAATGAAAATTTAATGAAGAAGAAATGTAATGGACTATGTAACGGATTATTTCTGTCTATGTTTATTACACTTTATTTTAGAGCCTCTTATTAGACTGCATATTACTAGATATTTGACATTTATTAGTACTAATTAAGCACTTATTAATGCCTTGTTCTACATGACCTTATTCTACATCCCTACCTCCTACCCAATACCTAAATTTAAAGGGGTCATCAGATGCCCACAAGTTGATATGATTCTTTAGGGTCTTAATGAAAACTCCATAACATACGTTGGTTAAAATCTCTCAATGGTAGTGTAAAAAAAAAACAAAAAAAACTTTTTGCCCTGTCAAAATTAGCTCTGTTTTCAGCAAGCTATTTTTTTTAGTCCATGTCACTTAAATGCTAATGAGCTCCTGCTGACCCCACCCCCTCTTCTGTGGGGTGATGAGCAGACTGTAACTTCAGCAACGAAACCTTGCTTTTCTAGCATAATTATAGACCCCTTAAAAGTTTGTAAACATTGCAACGTCTCCGGGTGGGCGGGGCTTAGCTGGAGGCAAAAAGAGGCGCGGACGCAATGTTGACAAGCGTAAACTAGCACGATTTATTAAACATGGATGCAGAGAGGTTCGGAACTGTCTGAATATTTACAGTCACTGACTCTGCGGGACCGTGACAAAAAAAATAATAATTAAAGTGGGAGTTAGCATACATTTATCATTAATTCAGTTGATTCACTCAGTTCACTGACCAAACTGGTTATCTGACCCAAAATATAATGACGAGTGGATAACATTACAGTAGCCCTAATTTATTTATTTATTTATTTTTACGCTAAGCCTGGTGTAGTTCTTGTATCTTGTTCTCATTGGAACAAGACAATACTTTCCTAACACACACATATGAATTACTTTCGGGTGGTTTGGGGAATTTTGTCAAGGCTTATTGTCTCATGTAACCTATCGCTGGGCTAACTATGATTAGCAATGTGGTTATTTTAAGAGACCATTCAAAGCATGGCACACACATCTATCGCTGTATGTTTGTTTAACATTTAAGCTAGCTATTGCGCTGAAGGTTGGCGACTTTTCACCTATAAAACATAACTTGCTGATTTGTACTAGATAAAAACCAACACACCAGTACATATGCATAGATTATTTTACCTAATATGAAGTGTGCACTGCAAACACGAGCATTATTTATGATCGTCTCTGTCTAGTCTGTACGCCGTATTGCATTCAACCACAATTTTCTTCTTGATTTCTGTGAAGGAATGCCGGCCGGGATCCGGTGAACTTTAGTTTTGAACCAAAAGTGCTGTTCCTTCTATTCTGGCAGCCAAAAACACAACAAGACGACACAATTTAAAGCCAAAACCTCAAACTTTTAGCGCGCCTGCTATGAGTTCTTCCTTATGTTTTGCTCCAGCTAGAGCGTGTGTCGTCACAGTGACGTAGGCGATTAAGGGTCTATTAGGAAAGACAATTTGCAAAGATTCATAAAAACTTTAATACTCACTTCTGTAGATTAAGCTGGATCATGAACGTTTCATGCAGTCTGTTTAAGCAGATCAGGATCGGTGCATTCCCTTCAAAAATGAAAGTTATGTTAATCTCAGATGTCGGGAGTAAATGACGAAATGCTTTATTCATTATTATATAATTCCATAAACAAAGCACCTCAATCGCTTAATCGGAGACATTCTTGTCTTCGCCCGCACCGGGGTCAACACAATGGCAAACAGCTCACAGCTCACTCAGGGCGGGTCTAAGGTAAGACGGCCTTGTCAATCAACTATCGTGGGAGGGGCCTGTGCAGAACTACGTCATTTTGACAGGAATCTCAGAACAGCCTGATTTGAGAAAGGGTTTTTTAATAGGGATTTAAAAAAATAAAAAAAAAAAACCACTGGGTGGATTTTTCTCATTATATAAGGATGTGTACACACACTTCCAACACACATTTATGTTCAAACAACTTGTAAAGTGAATTTTGCATCCGATGACCCCTTTAACATATACCTTGCTGACTATTAATAAGCAGCAAATTAGGAATTTATTGAGGGAAAAGTCATAGGTAATAGTGAATAATTGTTCCCTATTCTAAAGTGATACCCCTATGTTTTAATTGATAAGTAATGGGAGTCATAAACTTTACAGGCCTTACTAAATGCATTCAAAATGATGGGAGAAATTATACAATGGTTTGGGAAAAAAATATATATTTATTTATTTATTTATTTATTTATTTATTTATTTATTTATTTATTTATATATTATGACAAAATGAAAAAAAAAAAGAAAGAAGGAAAAAAAGTGGCATAAACCCAAACGAATAGCAAGATTAGGCCATTTAAATTAAGCAGTGGCACAAGATGTCTAAACTTTGAGAGAATTGCAGAGCTTTTTGGCTGAAATGGCAGAAGCTGTCCAGACATCAACAAACTCTTCAGCACTTAATGGAGTTGGCCTCTTTGGGAAAGTTGCTAGAAGGAAGCCACTTCTGAGAAAGGCCAACATTAAGTCATAATGGTAGTTTGCTTTTGAACCCTGATACAAAACCTGAAACATTTTTGGCGAAAGAAGAATATGGTCTGATGAGCTGGCCTGAAAGCAAAGCATTAAGTTTGGTACAAACCAAATGCCCAAAATGGCATAAGACCATCTCTGCATTCAAGCATGGTGATGGCAGTGTGATGTTCTGGGCTAACATTTTCAGCTGAAAAGAACTGGAAAACATGTTGCCATCAAGTGCAACCAGAAGTCAAATACAGACAAAGGCCTAAAGAGAAGATGTCATCTAGTTCTACAAATCTACACTTAAGCCAAAGACACATTTTCTTTCTTGACAGTGGGCCAAAGCAGAAAATACTTTGAAGAAATTTTGGGACTGTCCTGCTCAGAGCCCAGAAAAAATTTGTAAGTTGTATTGGTTAGAATTGGATTATCATTAAAAAAAAAAAAAAATTGGTCCAAAATTCTGTTTGCACAAAAATAAAACATAGGCAGCCAAGGAAACTGTAGACTTTTACCAAGACCATTGTGCATGGCTGGTTATCAGCACAATAGTGTGTGCTAATGAGTTTGTTGATTTTTATGTTTATTTTATGTTTTAACTCGATAAAAACTTTTGAACATCAGATGGTAGGCTGAAAGGACTATTTAATCAGGAACAGAATGGCTCAGAGAAAAGAGTGCTGAGGAGAAAAAAAAACAGCTTAATGTTTTATTATGGTGACCAAACTAGAGTACATTTCTGGTATGAGCTCACTGGCACAATAAAATGGATCGCACCTGTTTTTATCTGGTAGTGTCTCCTGGATCCATCATATGTGTGTAATATCTGTGCACCTACATGCAACTCTGGCATTACCCTGTGTATCATCCATCTTCACTTTTGTCTAAGCAGCATGGACAGACATCCATGTTGTCGAGTTGGAGGACTAGCATCAGTTTTTTTTAAGATACTTTGAAACACAGAACCATTAGATGGAGAAATAAAGTACTTTTAAACTTCAGTTGATGGTATTATAATTTTTACTTGACAATTGCTTTGGTACATCAACTCCCAAAAGCCAAATAAAGATTTGCTGATTTCCAAGATGAGTTAGCAGTTTTTTGGGTGATTTTACAGGAGGTTTAAACATTCATGGTTGCTGTCCACTAAGCATAGTGGCCAAAGAAATTTTGCTCACATTTTTATTTTAAGGTCACTATTAACAAACCATTAACTACGACTTTTGCCTCAATAAACTCCTAATTTGCTGCTTTGTAATAGTAAATTAGGTAGTTGTTAAGTTTAGGTATGGGGTAGGATTAGGGGTGCAGAATATGGTCATACAGAATATGTGCTTAATAAGTACTAATAAAAAGCCAATATGTTAATAATTGGCATGCTAATAAGTAATAGTGAGATTTTGTCCCTATACTAAAATTTACCAAATGTTTTTAGCCTTATCAACTTTTTTGGTCACAGAATTTAAATAGCCCACTTTCTTGTATCTCTTTAAACTTGTATTTGATGTAATCAGAACTAGCTTGCTAAATAATAATAATAATAATAATAATAATGTAGTGTATCGAACATTTTGTACACCTGGAAACTATTCACAACATTCTCCTCTCTTCTCTGTTCCCCTTGACCTACTCCCACTTCTTCTCTGACTGCTGATGACTTGTAAACTATTTTACAGATAAAGTGGCAACCATCAACAACCAGTTCCACTACAGACCAGTCTCTCTTCTCTCTTTTTCAGTCAAAAATGTTTAAAAGAGTCTTTTCAGCCAGGTCTCTGCTTTTTTCTCACAGAACAACCTACTTGACAACAACCAGTCTGGCTTTAAAAGTGGACACTTCAGGGAGACCACCCTGCTGACCATTGCTAAAATTCTTCATCTAGCAAGAGCAAACACAAATCATCTGCTCTTATTCTGATTGACCTGTCTGCAGCCTTTGACACTGTTAACCATAGATGTCTATAGGTAGATGCCACATCAACTGCTCCTGACATGTCAACGGGTCCGCCCTCTTGGTATATATATTGCCACTCAGTTTCGAGATGCAACAACATTGCACAGCATCTGGTTGTTAAAACCTCCTAAATTTAAATTCCCAAAGAAACTATATAAACTTTCCCATGTAAGAATGTGTTGCTTGGTGTTTTTAATATGTATTAACTCAAATTCAGGTTTTTAAACTAAAGTAGTGTACAATGGGGCTTTTACCCGGGGAGGGTAAAAGACACCTTTGATATTATTTTGCTCTAAACTACTAGAACGTGGCGAAGCACTTTCCAAAACATCCGCCCATGTATATATGTCTGATACTTGACATGATCTTAGGCAGGAGGGCAAAGTTGATTTTGTGCTTCCTTGATCTAATATTTTATGCTTTTGTGTGTGTGTGTGTTAAAATGTTGTAGATTCAAGTAGCAAAATAGAATCGCTAAAATGAATGCATATATTTTGAGACAAAGGTCTTCTTAAAGGGGTCAAATGATGCAATTTCAAGTTTCCCTTTCTCTTTGGAGTGTTATAAGCTCCCTCCCTGAATAGATAAGATCCCTAAAGTTGCAAAGACTAAAGTCTCAAACTTAAAGAGATATTCTTTATAAAAGTTAAGACTCGTCCACGCCCTCCTAAAATGCCTCGTTTAAACACGCCGCTACATTTCCGTTACTGTGTGGGAAGATTTGCATAACACCTCCCAAATGTTCACGCAAAGAAAGAAGGGATAACTTTGATTCTCGCTGTAGTATTGTTGCTGCCGCCGTCATGTTGTGGAGACAGTGTATTTCGTTGTCAAAGTGAAACTACTTTGTTTGGTCTTCCAAAAGAGGACACAAGCAGAAATCAAGCTGTATTTACAACACTGTTCCAGAACAGTTCAACCCAAATATTCAGATGTGTGCAACGAGGCGCGATTTAACGCAATGTGTAAAAAGACAGTATAAGTCATTATAATCAGTAATTATGTCCCCACTGGATGCTACAAATGTCTAGTTTGTAAAAAACTAAATGTTTTTGTCTCATCGCACCAGGACACGGCATTACAGTATGTTTAAACAAAATAAACAACTTACAGTATATTATTTATTTTCACACAGAATCTGTTGCTTCATTAATGTCCAAAACAAACGTATATATTTTTTATGCAATTATAAATTTTAGGCAAGGGAATACTTTTTTCTTAAAGTGTGCCTTTAGCCACCTTGTACCCTACCTTTTAAATGCCTTGTTAGCTAAAGACTTTGTCTTGTTGTATTGTGTTAGTTTACCAAAAGCATCTTCTAAGGTCTATTGAAGATATAGATATTCATACACACATATAACAACTTGCTCTCGAGTGTTCTCGGACTGGCTTTGACCATTTCAGTATGGCAGATGGCTTACATATTGCAGCTCATAGAAACAGCCACTATCAGGGCATCTAGCTATACATATCTATGCTGTTAACCACCAGATCTAACTTAGGCATTGCAGGTACAGTACTTCGGTGGACCCATGTCACACCCCTCCTGATCTCAGTCTACTGGCTCCCAGTTGTGGCTAGAATCAAATATAAGGTTTTTTAAGGTGGTTTTTTAGGGCTGCCACTGGAAATGCTCCTCTCTACCTCAATTAATTTTGATGAATGAACATTGCCTTTTTGTTCCTCTTGTTTCCAATCATTTAAATGTTTTGATGTGTGGATCTTTCTCTGTCATCTTTCCATGACCAAATTTTGTTGAAGATCAGTTTATTGTAAGTAGCATTTTTACTACTATCTGTTAAGGGCTTTTCACACTGAATGTGAAAATTCTGCACAAATGTTCGGCGCGATGATGCTTTTGAATTTAAACAATAGATCCCTATGGGGCTAATAACAACAGGTGCAATCATTTATGGCTCGAAAAAGCCAAGATTTTTTTTGTCCTGTGAATTGATTTTTTTTCTCTGCCGCTCTGCGATGAAATGGGCCATCCAATCAGATTTGAGCTTAGATCACGTGCAAGGAGCAGCTGCTGTTGCACAAAAAGGCAAGAAGAACAGGAGTATTCCGAGAGAGGAGAGAGTGGATGCCGAGTTCTTGTTATCTTTGGTATCTGAGAACAGATTTATTTTCACATGTTCTTAATATAATTTCATTATGTTATCTGGAGTGTGCATATCTTGATGTTTTCTTCTAAGCATTATAGATAGTTTGTGTTTCTGACATAGAACCAAACTTTATATCTTAATTTAATGAGGTAAATTTATCATCATATCAAATAAAAAAAATATATTATATTAATATAATGCTGTATGTTGAGCAGTGGACAATGTAAAATCCATATACGAGACACACATATCTGAGGAAAAATGAATTGTTGGTCGGCGCCACCCAGCGTGCAGGCGTGAATTAGCAGAAGGCGATCAATCATTTTGTGCTCGGTGTGAAAACAACATTCGTCAGTGATTCGTTTTACTTTTTCACATTGCGGTCAGTGTCAAACGGCCTACGTATTGGTTTTGTTTCATTCTGTTTGGATTCAGTCTCCCCATTTCGGTCTGCGTGTTTTTCCCTGATTATGTTCCCCATGTATTTAAGCCCCAGGTCTCCCTCAGTTCTCTGTCCAGTATGGTTTGTATTGATTTTGATTTTTCCCTTGTGTTTTCTCCTTGGATTTATTAAAGTACTCTTTGGATTATATTCCTTCATTGTTTGTTTATATCTAGCAGTACGTTACAGAATACTGGACCAAAAGTGAATAATTTGTGGCTAAAATATTGCTCCCCCTAGGACCATATGAGAGACTTTATCGAACTGGCAAATCTAACTTCCTTCCCGAACTACTTGCTTTATACTTTTTTATGAAGTCAGCCTCGGCAAGCAGCTATTTGTGGAGTGGGTGCTGGAGAATAATGGACTGTATTTTTCCATCTGCCCTGCAGAGGAAAGTCGTGGCCTAATGGTTAGAGAGTTGAACTAACTATTAGTTAGTTAGAAGGAAAGCCTCACCCACACTCCCGCTGCTGTGATTGAGTTGAGCTTGGCCTCTGGAACTTATTATGAGGAACTAAAGGACATTAAAAAAAAAAAAAAAACTTTAGGACGACAAGATTATCCCCAATTTACCTGCATCTCCAGCACTCCCCGTATCTTATGTGTTACTGTTGGTTCCTTGCCACTCTGAATCTCCTGATTCTCTGCTGGTTCAGCCCAGCTCCTGTTCTCCCGTGTTCCCCCCGACCTCCATCTCCCGCCTCCTCTCCTAAAACCAGCCAATTCATCAGCCCTGTCTCCTGTCAGTCTTTGAGCTTGCCCTCAGTCAGCACCATCTGAGTATCCCCTGTGTCCACCTCCAGCCTCTCAGACTCCACCTCGGCCCTCCGACCCATAGGCTCTGTCTTGGTTCCTTGTTCCCTCATCTCCACCATGGCCTGTCATCCCACTGACTCCACCGGCTCCCCTCATCCCTCTAAGTCAAGTCAAGGCACCTTTATTTGTACAGTGCTTTTAATAATAGAGATTGTGTCAAAGCAGTTTTACAGTTTTAAATAGGAAAATAGTGTGTATTAATGTAAAAGGACAACAGTAAACACTAAATTTTCAGTTAAAATCAGTTCATCATTGATTTAGTGATGTCATTGTCAAGCTCAGTCCAGTTCAAAAAGTATCTGTGCAATCAAGTAGATGATATTGCTGGAAATTAAGTGCCCCCAACTAAGCAAGCCAGAGGTGAAAGCGGCATGGAACCAAAACTCCTTTCAATTAATGTAAAATTGACTAGTAGGGCTGAACGTTACAGTGGTTCCGAAACACGTTCTTAAACACATGTGAAATGTGCAGTGTTGTGTTTGGGAACCACTGCCTTAGGTTGCCATGCTCATTGATCTTCTATTTCTGATTGACGATTTCTGAAGTCCGAATGCTCTGGTTATTATCATTCCACTAGCTTTTATTATCTAGAACTAGCTTTTGGATTTGCCAAATTGTGAGGTTCATGGTAAAATATATTCAAGAGATATTTTAGTTCAGAAACACATAAAAGCAAACTATTTTGAGCATATAAATCCTGCTTTGCACTTATATTTGGTATATTTGAGTTATATTGTAGTGCGATATCCAATTTCAGATTTATCCATCTCTAAAGTAAACTATAGTTAGCATTTCAATTACATGGCCCCTTCCTGTCTGAGTGGGCCATTTTTGGCCTGAAGAAACTGCAGTATAGATCAGACTTTAGGCTGATATTCAAACATCTGGCCATGAGTCTGTGACACTAACTGATGACAACTGTCAACTTTTTTTTAAAATATGTGTAGCTTTCAGTAAAGAGCTTTTTTTCTCACAGCAGCTCTGACATAGTACTGGTTGTTATATGTTATATTCTTATGTACTGTGCCCTGGAAATATGTTGCCTCATGTCCACTAAAAGCACTTTTCTTGTACATCACGAAGAACCTCCATGATACCTATTGTGCAGGCTTATCCTGGACTAGTTTAGCATAATCGCCAAGTCAACTGGCCACACAACCTCATGAACAACTGGAACCCATACTAGCACTTCTACTGTCTGTAGTCTTACCTGAAATGGCATACCTGGAAGAGTTTCCAGATAACTATTGTAGTGCAGTACCACTACAAAATACAAGTATATCTAACTGTGTCTGTAGGCAATTGAGCAATTGTGTACCAACCACTGTCTGCTTCTTTATAAAACATAAGGAATGAGATTTAAAATGAATTACTTTTCTACTACAAAACTATGCGATCCTGTGTGTAATACAAAGAATGAACTAAACTTGCCCTATTATTTCTAAGATATAACCACAAATATTCTGAGATGTGTCCAGATTTTTTTGAATGAAGTGTTGAATGTTTTAACAACATAACTATTTGACAAATGCAGGTCTGGATAGTATTCACATGCTCCTTGGATTCATAAACAAGCTAAGTCTTTTGGCATCTCCAAGATGCTGAAAGGACAAGCGCCAGACATGAGCTAAAATAGAACAGCTGACAAAAAAGGAGAAAAAAAAGCACCCAGTGTCTTAACACAGGCTCATTAGGCAAAAGTTATTATCCTTAAGCTAAACACAGAACTAATGCGGTTGTGCAGGATGCAGAGAAAGGTTCAGAAAAAGGGTTCACAATCGCATAGATGCAAACGACTCACCTTTAGGTGACAACTAAATTTTTTGAGATCAAAATAGGTCACCTATGAGATGTGATTGCATCATATAATAATTGCTGTTAATAGTGTTCATTATCTGTTTGATGATGTCTTTAATTGATTTTTCTGTACATTTCTGCCATATGCACATTAACTGACAGTCACCACTGGTTATAACTTTTTATATTCAGTTATGAAAAGGTAGACTGGTCTTATTTGTATTGGAAAAGTAAGACTGATAACCACTTGGCAACTGCTAATAAGTTTTGTATAGCATTTTCTTTACTCTTTACTAAACTATCTAAAAAGGGTCATATTTTATGTATTTGAGGTCTGAGATGTGGGAACAGGGAAGAGAGAGAGGGCAAACATTTTGCATGTTAGATCTAATCAGCCAATATTGTCTTAAATAGCCTGCATAGCACTTCATCTTTTATAACATGGGATTTTGACCAAATATATTCAATCTTGATTTTCGTAAAATGTTGCAATATTGAAGATGTTTGAGGAAGCAACTAAAAGCAATTAAAAACTAAAGGTTCCCTTTCAGTCGGTCACTCTCGACATCACGTCGGTGACCGACTTATTCGGGATATCGCTTCGATAGAACAATCTACTTCAAGTGTAAACTAAATGACCCAATGCACATTGGCATGCAATTATTGCATCCAGCTGCCGCTGATCACAGCGTGAGTATAATAAGGCAGCAGGTGCAATGCATACCAGCTTTTTGCTTCGGAGCCGAGCATTAGTATCGTTCTGCTCAACTGTGTCTGCTGTGAACTATGAGTTCAGCACGCTCTCAGAAGCTTTGTGTGTTGGCAAGACGGCTCTTCAGCGGTGGTCGTTCCAGCATCGAGTGGATTGCACACTTCAGGCTGCACTACCCCCTGGGGCTCGTTCTGGTGGCCGACAGACGAGAACCACTTCCAGCAGTAGTGCGGGTGGTTTGAGGATTACAGTGGTGGCAAACCCCACAGGGAACCAACCCTCTGGGGACCATCACTCCTCTTGCACCTCCGATCCAGTGGAGCAACCCACAGAACGCGCTGGGCCCTCTTCAAAGAGCGTACCAGCAGTATCCAGTGGGCCTCCCCCCAACCAGATGTCGATCTAAGCATCGGAGGGAGAGCTGTCCGATGAAGAATTCGGCCATGCTGCCGCCCCCCGGGACAGTGGCAAAGCCTGAATCGGATCCGGAGATGACAGCTATGCTTTCCCGGGCCGCCCATATATAATAGCCATATAGGAAATCTCCACCATGTCCCGAGCCCTCGAGGCAGGTTGATTGGTTTCTCAAGGTGGCTCATGCTGGTTCTCAGCACCCCACCCCGGTGCCTTTCTTCCCGGAAGTGCATGATGAGCTCACCAGGTCGTGGATGGCACCTTTTACTGCCAGAAACCGGCTGGTGGGCTCCTCCTCCCACACCACCCGCGATGGGACTGCAGCAAAGGGGTATTTGGCGATCCCCCTGGTGGAGCAGGCAGTAGCGATGCAATTGTGTCCTAAGTTCGCCTCCTCCTGGTAGGGAGACCAGGTGCTTCCTTCCCGGGCTTGTAGGCATTCGTCTGGTCTAACCGGCAGTGCCTATATGGCTTGCGGGGAAGCTGCTTCCGCCCTTACACGCTATGGCGTTACTGCAGGTGCACCATGCCAAGGTACTGAAGGACCTGCACGAGGGTGGTCACGATCCAGAAATTCTGAAAGAACTCCGAACCGCAACTGACCTCACGCTCAGTCCGACGAAGGTCACCGCGCGTTCTCTGGGTCATGCGATGTCCATGCTAGTGGTCCAGGAACGCCATCTCTGGCTGAGTCTAGTTGAAATAAGTGACGCTGACAAAGATCAGTTCCTTAATGCCCCTGTGTCCCAGACCGGCCTCTTCGGCGATGCGGTCGAGAACCTGGCCCAGCAGTTCTCTGCTGCATGGGAGCAGACTGAGGCAGTCCAACCTTCTGCCTGTCGGGCAGCTGCTGCCTCCACCCATTCGCTGGCTGCAGCGCCCCAGCCTGCTTGTCGCCAAGGGTGGACCCCTGCATCCACCCCCGCTCCCACGCCGCATCCGCAGCAGCCTCCAGCAAGTGGCACCATAGAGCTGGGCGTAGGCAGGCCGCCCCACCCGTCCTGGCCCCCGTCAAACCTGGCGGTGAGCAGAAGAGCAAGAGGCCCCAGGACAGGCGACCCAGAGAGAGGTAGCTGTTTTCTGGGGGATGGTGAAAGCACCTCTCCCACCCCTGGAGGAGGGCCAGGTGAAGAATCTGGAAATCTCGACAAGAGAGCGGTTTTCTCTATCTCTGGGTCCCAGGAGGGCATGGAGAGTTGCGGACGGCCAAGCACCGGACCTCACTCATCCTCCTCCTTCGCCAGATGGCAGCAGCGGGTGGTTCGGGAGCGTCAACGAAGGCCCTACTCACGGACCCTCTGCCAACTTGTGGAACCAGGTGAGCCTTGCACCCCACACTCACACCCCTTTCTGGTCTGCTCACAAGCCGCCCGAGTTGGGTCCCTGTGTTCCACCTCGCTGCCCCACTGCGGGTACGGCTGTGGTTCTGCTGGTCCCGCTTGTATGGTTTCTAAGCGCCTGGTCAGCGCTACCCAGCCCGTCTCGCTGGCTTCTGCGGACCATCAGCCTCGGCTATGCGATTCAGTTCACCCGGCATCCCCCCAAGTTCAGCGGTATCTGTTTCACTACAGTGAAAGCGTCCGATGCCCCTGTTCTGAGGGTAGAGATCGCAGTCCTATTGGCAAAGGACGCGATAGAGCTGGTCCCTCCAGCTGATATAGAAGACAGGGTTTTTACAGCCCTTACTTCATTGTACCCAAGAAAGGCAGTGGGTTACGACCAATCTTGGATCTGCGAGTTTTGAACTGGGCCCTTCAATGGCTACCGTTCAAGATGTTGACGCAGAAACGCATCTTCGGGTGCATCCGTCCCCGAGATTGGTTTGCAGCGATCGACCTGAAGGATGCGTACTTTCATGTATCGATCCTTCCGTGCCACAGACCTATTCTGGAGTTTGTGCTTGAAGGAAGAGCATATCAGTACAAGGTCCAGCCCTTTTGGCTGTCCCTGCCTCCCTATGTCTTCATGAAAGTCGCAGAGATGGCTCTTGTTCCCCTCAGAGAGCAGGGTGTTCGCATTCTCAACTATCTAGACGATTGGCTGATACTAGCACAATCTTGGGATAAGTTGTGCGAGCACAGGGACCTGGTGCTCCGGCACCTCAGCCTGTTGGGCTTTGTCGGGTCAACTGGGGAAAGAGCAAACTCTCGCTGACGCAGAGGATCTCTTTTCTCAGTATGGAGTTGGATTCTGTCAAACAGACAGCACGCCTCACAGAGGAACTTGCGTGGTCGGTGCTAGCCTGCTTGAATTTGTTCAAGGGCAGGACAGCGGTCCCACTGAAACTTTTTCCGAGGCTCCTTGGGCATATGGCGGCCGCAGCAGCACTTACACCGCTCGGCCTGTTACATATGAGACCGCTCCAGCACTGGCTTTATGGCCAAGTCCCGAGGTGGGCGTGGAAGCGCGGCACTCACCGGGTCCAAGTTACACCGGCCTGTCACCAAAACCCTCACCCCGTGGTCAGATCTTGGGTTTCTCTGGGCAGGGGTGCCCCTAGAGCAGATCTCCGGGCATGCTGTGGTTTACAGGGATGCCTCCACCACTGGCTGGGGGGCCACGCACAACGGGCATGTAGTCTCAGGGGTTTGGACGGGCCCACAGCTGCAGTGGCACATCAATTGCCTAGAGTTGTTAGCAGTGCGCCTTGCCTTGAACCGTCTCAAATGATGGCATGCATGAGGCAAGCATGTGCTGGTCCAAATGGACAATACAGCGACCATTGCGTACATCAACTGACAAGGTGGTCTGAAGTGGAACCTGTTCATCGAGTGGTGTTCTTCTCACCGAGAGGACCCCCGAAGATGCCCGATTGTGGTCGTGCTTTCCTTTCTGCAGCAAGGGCTGGACCGAAGGCTGTCTCCCTCCACCCTCAAAATCCAGGTTGCTGCTATTGCTGCATACCATGACCCGGTGAATGGGAAGTCTTTAGGTAAGCATCACCTCGTCATCAGGTTTCTTAGAGGGGCCAGGAGGTTAAATCATTCCCGGCCCCTCTCTGTACCCTCTTGGGACTTGACTCTAGTGCTAAAATCACTACAGCAGGGCCCATTCGAGCCTTTGCATTCAGCTGAGCTAAAGTTTCTTTCATTGAAAACTCTGCTCCTGCTTGCACTGGCCTCCATCAAGAGGGTAGGGGACCTGCACCCATTTTCGGTCGACGATTCATGCCTAGAGTTTGGATCGGCTGACTCCCAGGTAATCCTGAGGCCCTGGCCCGTCTATGTGCCCAAGGTTCCCACTACACCCTTCAAAGACCAAGTGTAAAACCTCCAAGCGCTGCCCCTGGAGGAGGCAGACCCAGCCCTGACTTTGCTCTGTCCCGTCCGAGCATTGAGATGCTACATAGACCTGACACAAAGCTTCAGGACCTCAGACCAGCTCTTTGTCTGTTACGGAGGCTGGCAGAAGGGGAATGCTGTGTCTAAGAAAAGGATGGCCCACTGGATTGTGGATGCCATAACCCTGGCTTATCAGGCAAATGTTAAGCACTGCCTAAAAATGCTGCTATATCAACCAACTAGAACATATTTCGGGTCTTGCAAAAAGGCTCGTGGTGCCTTGCTGGCAGATATTTGTAGAGCTGCGGGCTGGGCGACCTCTAACACGTTCGCTAGGTTCAATAGCCTTCGAGTAGAGCCGGTATCCTTCTTGTGTTCTCACCTCAAATGGGTAGTGGCACTCGAGAGGCCCCGGTTAGTGTCGGCTTGCTAAAACTGCTCCAGAGTGTCCATAGTGTAGACCCTGTTGAGATCCTCCATCACCCTTGGCAGCTGGACGTGGCGGAACGTCCGGCGCCAGGCCTTCATGATGAATCCGTGAGAACCGTGGAAGGCTGGGTTCCATATTGATACCTAAGCGGTACTCTTATGCGTATAGTCCACGGTATAGCCTTAGAGCCCATGTTTCCCCGGCAGACTTCTGCCTTCCCAAGAGGGTTTGAATCACCACAAATTTCTCCATATACACCTAAACGGATGCTATATGTGCATTTGCTTCTGAAAATTCCTTCGGGAAGGATGGGGCTTCTGCAGCGTCCCTGTTCCAAGCGGAACGGGTACGTTTTCCCAGTGTTATCCAATCTCACCCAGTGACTTGTTCCGAGCCCCGGCCTACACCTAATAGGGGCGCAGGTGGCTCGCACAGGGCACTGGAAGGGGCAGCACCCATGGCGCTTTGGTAGGGATCTCCGGCTCGGCTCCTCAGCGAAAATCTAGTATGCATTGCACCTGCTGCCTTATTATACTCACACTGTGATCAGCGGCAGCTGGATGCAATAATTGCATGCCAATGTGCCTTGGCTCGTTTAGTTTACACTCGAAGTAGATTGGTCTATCGAAGCGATATCCCGATTAGTCGGTCACCGACGTGACGTCTCCGTTCCCTCCTTCAGGGAACGAGGGTTACCATACATAACCGAGACGTTTTTAAGTTGAAGTTGGTGAAATGTGTTACAGTGTAATCATGGTTGTATAGAATGGTTAAAAAGGCTTTTAAAGATCTGTCTAGTGAACACCGTGTATAAGAAGGTAAATCTACTGCAGACATGTAAATACATTTCCTGAATTGGTGTTAAGTTAAAGTTCTACTGGAAACAAATATCTTTAAATTTATTTGGCTTGTCGATTAAAAACTGAAATCCAATCTCTGTCTGTGTGTCTTTATCTATCTGTTTCATTATCAGCGAGGATTTCAATGTGACCCCCTTCTTTCCATCTTACGTCATTTCTGGGAAAAATTACACTGGAGCCATTCAAATCTGTGGAGACAGGGCTTCCTTGAGGAAATCATCTTCACCATGCTTTGAAGGCCTGAAGAAGACTGAAAAAACAAACAAAACTTGGACTTAGGCTATAATTTTTTTTTTTTTTGGATGATACTGAGGCACATCAGCTAGTCCATGGAGATTTTGTCTGTAACCAACAGCTTTAATTGTCACAATCTAATAAATCATTATCTTAGGAATAAATCTTAAGGAATAAATAATAAACATTGCGTATACTGTATGTGCCACATAGAGCATGGTGTGTTGCTTTAATACAGCTTTCTTTTGAGATGTTTTAATTTTCTTTTTGATTCAGGCCATCTCAAACTGGCTGGAGTCCTGTATGTATGTCTCTGCTAGAGACATGTCTTTAGATCAGGGGTAGGCAACATCAGTCCTGAAAAAACCTCACCTGCCTGTAGCCTTAGTCATCCTAAAGACATTGATTAGCTTGCTCAGGTGTGTTTGATTAGGGTTGAAGTGAAACTCTGCAAGACAACGGCACTCCAGGACCGACGTTGCCTATCCCTGCTTTGGATTGTAGGTAATAAGTATGTGAGAAGCAAATATACTCAGGCTTAATACTCGCTGTGAATGTAGGGTTGGCAGAGAGCTCAGGATTAGGGTTGGGAAGAGTGCAGTTGCTGAGCTGTACTGAGTTTGGCCATCCCAGAGCATCTCTCCGTCCCATCAATTGTCTCTTTTTCTGTTGACTCTCACAACTCTTACAAGTGCACAATGCTCATATTTATGAGAATGATTGCCTTCTTGTAGCATGCCCAGATTTTTTCTCTTTTGAGCAAGAGTTGCTCTTCTTTCTTTCTTTTTTACCCGACCCATTAATGTCTAATTTTGTTTTCAGCTTACAACAAGATTGTGTGCATTTTTGAAATGCTTCACAAAGGTCTTTTATTAGAGGTAATATGCAAGCAGTCACACTTTCATGTGTAACGAGTGTCAGTACAGTTACTCCTGGCAGGTGTAACAGATGCATTACAAAGCATTCAACATGCCCTTCTCAGAACAATGGGCTTTATTTCCCCCAAGTCTCTTAGACAAACATTGGTCAAGTTTCCCTTGACTGAGCAGCCATTGGAAAAAAAGACTCGTCATTTTACAGGAATGAGAACCATTGTAACTACTTGAGGATCGATGTGATGTGCATGAGCAGTTGTAAAGAAGAAACCCAGCGACGGAGTGAACATCATTATCTGAGTACTGATTTTGTTTTACTCCTCTGCTCTCATTAAAAAGTGAAGTTCTCTTAAAGTCCATGCAAATGTCTGGCAAGACAGTGAAATTCCTCTTGGACGAGAGAGTGGGAAAGCGGGTCTCTTGCTCTCCCTGTCTCTCCTGTTCTCTCTCGTCCTTCTCCTCCCTCCCCTCTCTCCTGTCTTTCCTCCCTGCATGTCTCTTTCTATTTCTCTCTCTCTCTCTCTCTCACACTCTCTTTCTTTCTCTGGCAGCACTCAGCTTTTTTGGCAGGAGTGACCAGAATAAAAACAGCAACACCAGACATAGAAGAGAAAAAAGTGCAATGATCCATCGAACCAAAGGCTTTGCCCTTTCCTAATTACGTCGTGTCCAGTATCATTTTCTTTTTTCCTCCCCTCTTCATTTTTTTGAGACATTTTTGAAGTGGTAATTAGCTCTTGGAGAATAAAACCAGCTGATTCGGGGAGGGCCAGTGCATTTTGGGACGAGATGGCTAACAGGAGGGTTGCGTTGCTCCTTCTCGGATTCATCCTCATCATACAGCTGAGTCCTTCACTCCAAGGAGGTAGGTGTGCACTTTGATGGCTCGTATAGGAGATCCTGAGAAGCATTACTGGTGTAGAAGGGACACTGTGGGTTTCCCAAGTACTTTTTTTCTGCACATTTTGTAAAAAATTGAAGTGTGCGCTGTGCAGAAAGTGAAGCTGGAGGACTTGTGCAATCGAAGGGCGCTGCAGGTGGTCATGTTTACTACTGAATGTAGTTGTGCATTTTCACTGGAGGTTTTAGGATAGTAATAATATGCAGGCAGACATACATTCAGTGTAATGAGTTTCATTACATTTACCTGTGACTGGCATGCTGACATGACACAGACGATTACAAAGCAATATTATACAAGCCCTACAATGCATAACTCAAAAAAAAAAATTTTTTTTTTTTTAAATTTAAAAAAATCTATAGGATTTCAGAGGCATCCCTCAGATCTTGAGCATTACCATCATGCATGTTTACTGAGGAATCTGGTCCACATTAATGGGAAATAATCAGTGTGGGTACATTCACATGATCCACATTTGAGTATGTTCTGCTTTTGCCTAACAACATCCAGGTCATTTTTCAAACCAAACAAAGGATGTTTTATTGCTGAGAAGAGTAAATTATGATATGATACAACCTGTGCTTTAGTTAGCTTAAAATGTCTAGTAAGTCACAGGATTCCCATATTAAACTTTTGTGGTTCATATACATTCACTTCATATACTTTTGTGGTTAATATGCATTCAAATGCTTTGTTTAGGTGAGTTACACCATCAAGTTAAACTGCAGCGTCCAGTCTTTTTGCAATCCAATTTAAAGAATTCAAGCTTGCAAAAACTGTAGTATGATCCAGCAAATGCGGACTGCAGAGATTTTACAACTAAATATCATGCACGTTAACTCAGCTACAGATGTTAGTTTAAGTTCTCCGCAGTCTCTTGCCAGAGTGCTCGACTGGGAATATGAATGTGGAGAGAGCTGTTTCTCTTGAAGGCCATTCCCCCTCGATCGTAGAGTGCTTTGCTTAGCTGATGGGGAGGGTTGTGATGAGTTTGTTAATCGAAAACACAGCTCATGCATACTGAACTTCTGAAGACTACAGATGGACTCTTTCTGTCAGTTTGTGTAGATTTGACAAATAAAAAACCTTCCCAGTGGACATCAATGTCCAGTGAGCCTTGCAAGTGCCCATTAGGTCGCTGTCTTTGGTTGCACTCTGCTCAGAACCTGGCTTTGCAAGTACCAAGGCAAACTGTGGTATGGAAGACGGAGAAGTCAAAAAATCTCCAACTCATTTTTTGGCCCCATCATTAAATTGCAGTTGTTTTGATGTTCTTGGATGTGCGTTTGTGCAATGTTTAGTCGTGATTGGAAAGGATGTGGGGGTCTGTTCCCAGTTTCCAAACAAAGCCAGAGTATTTCACAATGATTTATTTATTTTCACAAAAAAACTTTCTTCGGCACTTGCTGATGTATGTGTTTCCAAACTGCTCCTAAAAGAGAGCTCTCTCCGCACCGTCTCCCTAATGCTGAATGAATTTATTACGGAGAAAATACGCTCTTGTTGCCTGTGAGGACTTGCAATTGTGTTAATGTTTTCCATAAAACGCATCATCAGGCCCGCATCTTTAATATCAGCAGTCTGCTATGTTCATTTTAATAATTGTATTTGAGGCCATAAAACAGAGCTCAGCTATTTCCTCCATACTCTCAAGCTCCATGACAACCCGCACCTGGTGGTCTGTTCCGAGTCAGGCCCTGTCTGTAGGGCACCTGTGAATATTTGCGTGCCGAAAGTGAAAAACTATCAAGGCCGTGAATGGGGAAAGTGTTTTGGTTCTAAAATGACATTCCACCCTCTCGGCATGCATTTATCAATTCGTCACCAAAGCCAACGCTAAGCAAAAGGTAACGCTGTTTTTTGTAGGACAGAGCGTATACATACATTCAGTCAGACGAACTGACACAAAAGAGTCTAGAGTCATCTACCATTACCCCATAGAGAGATTTTTTTTTCTTTCTTTTTTTTCAGTGCTGTGCACAATAAACACATTGCTTTCCTGGGTGCGTTTGTTATCAAATGATCTCTGTACTGGATCGTTACCAAAATGTTCATCTGAATTTCAAAGTTCAGAGCCCTGTGAGTCTGTTTGGACAGCTCTCACAGGTGGAATGTTTCTCTAATGGTGTGAGTGAGTTATGGGGCAGGTGGGAATTTGAGGACCTTGGGAAGTTACTATATGTCACCAGACACGTTGCTGTACTGTGATGGTTTAAGCAAAGCCTAAATGTCTCTCTCGGCTTCCATTCCTGCTAAATGGTGATAGTTCTGACACATGGAACAGCCTCTGTCAGAGCTGAAGGAATGTCATTTTTGGAGCCAAAAGGCTCACATCATGCACTACTTTGACCCCTTGAAAGCGTCATTTAAGGGCACAAGAGCACCCCACTGTGAGACTTCATGTTAAACCATATAGTGTTACAAAGTCTGCATTAAATGTTGTTGTTGAGTAATGATCTTGTGGGATCCCAAGTTTGTTTGCTTTATTGGAGCTGGCATTACGTCTAGTGTATCTAAACTGTTAATCGATTGTGTAAGCATACCTTAGCAGTTGGCAGTCACATCATACACAATGGAAAGCCCACGGTGGAAGTACCAATTACCCACATATCAGCTTTTTTTTACTCTCACTCTCCAATACCCTCCTGTGGTAATTTATCACTCAGAGTCTGTCATACATGTACTGTACAGTAAGTGTATGACAGCCAATCATTTTGTGCACAGTAATCGGGTAACGGCTGCCCTTCAAAATAACCATTGTTGTTCGGCTATTAGCACAGATGCTTCCAGTATGGCACTGCATGGCAGATGGGCCCCAAGTCTCACTCCTGCAGCCAAAATAATTAGACTGTTTTAATGACAACCCGCTATTTATGACATGCGGGCTATGAGAGGAGGGCCAGATGAAAGGAAAGAAAAGCAAGGCCTCCTTCTGGTCTTGTAAGAATTAAGAAGCCCCCCTTTCGCACACAAAAGCTTGAAATAAGGATGAGGGCACATTTTAAAAGGCAACAACTTGGCCTAAGTCCTCTGGCTCAGAACATCAGAGGAGTTCAATCCAATTAGGTCTCCTCCTCATTGACACTCAGCTGGCTCTGCTTGAAGGTGTATGAAATCACCTCCAGATCAGATGGCACACCTTCCGCTGTCAGATGGGATTATGATAAATTGCCCACCCTCCCCCTCCCCACGAATTCCCAATCTGATTAGCGACTCCTCCAGAGGTATTTTAAGGCAATGTGTGCTGGGAGCGCCTCTCTGGACTCCATCCTGGAGATCTTGTTTTTCAGAGAGGCTGTACTCGCCTAAAGGGAATTAATGCCTCGTGGTATGTCTAGTGGTGTGTGATTGATTTGAACGGAGCGTTTGCTATGCTGTCCGCTGACTGGAGATGCTAACACAGTAAATGCCTGTGATAGACATGCATATGATGCCTTTTCATGCACTAAGGCGGGTTTATTGTGCTGGTCTAGCTGGTGGCACCAGAGCCATGATTTCCACCAGCAAAAACTGTACTTGGGGACATCACATCTACTGCATATGTTGGATACCAGCTATTTAGTGAGATTTTTAAGGATCACAGATAAGGCTGGGTTAATAAATCGATGCACTCATGAATCAGAAATTATATAACTTCTGAGATTTTACAAATGCATCACATTCTTTCCCTCGATTGGATTCTGAGGTTAGTTTTTTGAAAGCAGCATGAGATGGCGCTGCGTGCTTTTGAAACAGCCATACTCTGCTTGTTTTTCAAATCCTTACACACACGTGAACCTAAAACAATCATTCATAAAATTAGAAAAGTTTGAAGCAAATTACAAGGGGCTGTGTTTACATTAATCCGGTGTCATAAAAAGCATTCTGAGCCGAGGTGACATTACGGACTCAGCCAAATGCACAAGCGCTCTTCTTCATGAGCATTTGAGTGTCCAGATAAAAACTAGATTAGAGTGCCATCTGCTGTTAAAGAGAGGAACCATGATGCATTCGGAAGATCTCAGAATCGATTTATCATCGCAGTCCTAGTAACAGATGCACACCGCAGAAAGTAGCAGAGCAGAGTCTGAACACAAAACCATAGTTTCAACATATGAATCTTTCCCATCCCATCTGAACCGTCTGGTTCTGGTAGCCTGAAATACCTCCCATGTGTTCCTGCTCTCCAGTTAGCTATCCAGAATAATGTACTTGTTGACTGATGTGATACTCTCTAAGTGGCCTTGCATAGAGAGAATAGCGCAGGCCTGCAGAGAGAAGGCCTCTGTAGAGAGTTTTATCATGACCTCAGCTCCTCACGCCACACTCTGTTGGGCTCCTGCAGTGTTGGCAGTGGCTCTGTAAGAATGCTACCAAAGATAAGCGGCTTCATTTAGCTACATGAGTTTATACCGCCCCCTCATTCCACAGTCTGAGGCCGCTAAAAGATCTGACAGTTTATCTCCCGTATCTTTGGCATTTTTGAAACACAGCTCACTTGCCACGCACTCATATAACCAGCAGTCGCCGGCCCATCACAGGATGGCATTGCTGGGATATCACATGATAGTAAGGCCGGTCTGCTTAATGCAAGTGCTGTTGTGGACCGTATGTAAGGTGAGTTTCAATTTAAAATCAGGCTCTTTAGAGTGCTCTTGAGTTTGGGACCAGTCTTATTTAGGTTTTGTTTACACATATGGATGGGTGGCTTATCTCTGTTCATAGTGGTGTTAACAGCAATTCAAGCGGGTTAATGACAGCTTCAATGGTCTTATTTACAATAAAAGCAATTTTGTCTGATAAAGCTGTTCACAGCAATTATGTCCTAAAACTGTACAGAACCAATACTCGATGTTACAGCACATTAGAATGTTATTTGCTCTATACACCACAAATTCCCGTGAGGCTAAATGTCAAAGTGAGAGTCCTGTCTACTTCCACTGAGAGAAGACGGAGCCAAAATTTAAACAAAGACCTGCACTTAACCAGCCCGGATAGCTGGCATACCAGCCGATGTTGGGGAGAGGACATGGACAGGGGTTTCTGAATGGAATGTGCTTGGTCATGGGCTTAGGGCTTGATCTGATACTTCTGCTCTTCATTCAGTCATAATGCAAAAGGCCACAGGGTGAGCCTGGTAGATAATTAAGGTGGCCTATCCTTTTTTTTTTTTTTAATTGCTAATTGTAAACAGCAGGGGACAACCAGCAACCAAAGGCACATCCACCATAAATAATAATAATAATAATGATTACTTTAAGAACAACAAAAGCAGCAATAAAACAATGACACACACAAGGAGCAGGAATCGAGACAAAAAAGCACAAAAGGCATCAAAGAAGAATATAATATTTTGCTTCTATTTTGTTTTGTTTTTTTTTTAAATACTTGAAGCTCTGAGACATTTTCACAAACTCAAAAAAGAAATATAGTAAAGGAGGGCATACCATTTTATTTTTCATTTGCATGTATGAATATGATATTTAGCCAGCAATAAAACAAAGTTGACAACATCCGTGAAATGAGAATTCACAATAAATCACACTTGTGTGTTTTTCAGACACAGCATATGTTCTAATTACATTAAACCAGAACTGTGTTAAAACTAAATAGTTTGGGTTTTAGGGAACAGTATAACGTAATATTTCTTAAGACTTGATGCAAAGTCTCCAGAAATGGTTCATTAAATATGTTCTTGTATGACACATTTACAAGTTTTTTGCATAAACAGCATCCTCTCTTTCACCATTCCTCATTATTATGATTATGATTTTGGTTGGAAACATTGGAGCAATCAGCTCACCCTTTACTTAGCTATGGAACCTGGGGTGTTTCTGTTCCAAATGAAATCTGTAAAGCATGTCTAATGGCAAATCCATTCCTATTACAGCAAACCAACCAACGTGTGCTTCTGTCGCTTCATCAAGATCGCTGTAATGCACAGGGCATTGCATAGCCCACTGCTAATGCTGTTTACAAAATTCAGGCCTTTCTAATATTGCTGGATGAGATCTTTCTGGAGAAGGCTTGTGCTGATATAATGGAAAAAGAAAAGGGAGCGCTTATCTCTGTCTGTATCGTTTTACCTTCTCAGCCAAGGAGAATAGAGGCAAATCATCTTTAATTTTCAAGCGACTTGAAGAATGTAGGACAGTCTGTGCATCATATGTTTATTTGCCTTAGCATTCCTCAAAGTTAACCGCTGTCCCTCTGCACTGCAGCTCGGCTCGTGTCCAGGAGAAGAAAAGCAGGGAAGGGTGTTTCCCATCACAGAGATTTACTTTTCTAATTCTCAGGCTCACATCTTTCAGCCGTTCATCATCCTCCTTTTGTTATTTTCTTCAAGATAGGAATCTAGTGGTCAAGATGTTACAGAATGTAGGTTTACCTACCACAATGCTCAAGCAAGTGTGCAGTGCCCTGAAGGGTTCAAAATTGTTAATGTATATGAAAATAACGCTACACCAATTAGTACATTTTAATGATTCACAAAATAATAATAATAATAAAAAAAAATCCTCAAGACTCAGGCTCACATGCTCATTTACGGGGCTTGCAGGTTATAATGTATGTACTTACACGATCAATCAAAATAATTTGAATTTTTATTTTAATTTTTACTGGTTCAATTGTAGTGATTGTTTTCATAGTGATGTTCTTGCATGCAATCTAGACAGAGAAGTTCAAAAATAAGTGTTATTTGTGTCACTTTGAAATTTTCATGCTTCTGTCTGCTAGACTTTATGTTCAAATCTGTTTTTTGTTTCAGTATTTAATCAGTTAATCAGTTTAATCAGTGAGTCACGCAAAGCTCTTTTAGATTCCAGATTTGATACAAGTATCACATTTAAAAATAAAGGAAATTAGTAAATAAGTAAAGGGTGCATGATTTCACATGTCCGCATGATTTATTGCATGCACAATTGCAACGATGTTTGCAAAAGTCCTAACTACTCTTTCATAACTACTCCTTTAATTGGCCTTACAGTTTTCTTTTACGACTTAAGAAAGTAATTAATTCCATAGAAGAAAATGGGGGGGTTTTGTCATCAACAACCTAATATGTTCCAAACAACGCTGTAAGCTGAAAACTGTCAATCATTGGCAATGGAGCGAGGTGCTCTGAGTCATGCCGTTCATTAATGAGTTAATTAGCCGTGACCTGGATGGGAATTCAAGTCGTCCCACATAGAGAATGTGTAAAGTTTAATACAAGTCATTTTTTGCCAAACAAGTCACCAAAACAGCCTTAATGATTCCCATTGCGTCAATTTAAACCACCATTCAATGATTTTATTACATTTTATATTACATTTATAACCTTATAAATTACGTTACTGATATAATTTAGATGTCCCAAAATTCATAGAGATTCATTAATAAATTGGTGCCTTTATGAAGGGCCTTAATGAAAGGGCAAAAAATAGCAGTCACACTGGACTATAACTGCAGTCGTAAATATCACGCTTTCTATAAACACAAAACTGTCCTGATGCCAACTTCTTCAGATCTAGCTGGCAGCTCGGATTTGTACAAGCATTCATAATAGCTTTTTTGTTCAACTGCGTGCGAAAACATTGAATTGCAATAAGTAAGGGCTAAAGTCATTAACTATTGGACGAAAGCAAGCCTGGACTGACTAAATATTAGGAGCTACTGGACTGATTTCAGCACTTTGACAAAAGTGGAAAATATGAGCTGTGGCCGGGTTTGTCTACATCTTCAGTTAATAAACAAAAGGTACATTTAAACAGCGTACTTAAAGCATATTTGCGTTTGAACTCATGTGGTGATCCTGGGTTTTCCTCTGAGAGAGGTTCAGATGAGGCCTGTACCGCAGCGGCGGCTCTAAAGGTCACTGAAATGACGGCCGACTCGCTGTAGACACTAGCAGCTTGTTGCAGTCAGGTATCTGAGAACAACTCTGCTCTCACCACTCCAACAGAGACAGGAAATCCTCTCTTTGATGCTGATACGAGGCTGTGACATGGTTACCGTGGTGATCGTCACTTCCTGTCCAGAGTGTGTTCAGAGGGTGGAGCTTCTCTCTGCACTCCCCAATCAGCCAGTGGTTATGTTTTCAGTGCAGATCAGTATCACGCCATCCCGTTCGCTCAGATGTTCCACCGCACTCAAACACGGCCCATTGTCTAACACGCATCAACACTTTCCCTCTTGAATATCTGACGTGTGTGTGCTTCAGTTACATTAGACACTAATTTCTACAGATAACTTTACCTGACTTAAAACAGCAGCCTACATTTTCACAGTAAAGTGAATTAAATAAGAGCAACAGAAACACACCTACTGGATTTTATATGCCCACACACTGTATAAATAATCACAGACTACTGTTATAAATGAAAGTATCGTTAAACATTCAGTAACCAGCACAGTAAGTTTCATACAGTATAACATGAAAAAGATTCATATCACTAGCAGTATGTTTTATATTAGATAATCCAATCTCTGGTCCAGCCAGGCAAAGGTTCCAGGTAAGCAGTCCAGAAACAAGAACTTTTGGACATTTTCTTTTTTTATTGTAATAGTCGCAAGAAACCACCGACAGCTGAGTGCAATGAGCCTATGATCCCTAACTGTGGACTATAAGGGGAACGTTTATTTAAAGGATCAGCTTAGAAGAACAAAATAACCCAAACACAAAGAACCAGGAGGGAGGGTGACCTGGTGGAGGCAGAACGGGGGAGGGATGGCGGCCATGTAGTGGAAAACTGGGACCAGTGATGGCTCCCCTGGTGCCCAGGTGGCTCGTTTCAGGGGGACATGGTGGACCCGAAAAGTTTCGGTGGCCACGGTGGACCGGAAAGTTAGTGGACAACGAGTGGACCAGGGCGGTTCAGTGGCCCACGGTGGATCAGTACATTCGTGTTGTGGCAGCAACGGCCATGGCCGGAGGAGTCGCCATTTGGAGTGGAGCCGAAACAAAACTGCCAATCGGGGAGCCAGTAAGCCAGCACAGGCTGGGTCTGATGGCCAGGTCACGGCATGCGGAACGGCATCGGGAAAGGCCTCAGATAAGGGCACCTGCCTCGGAACGTCCTTGGAACGGTATCGCCTCCGGAACTATCTCGTGCCCGGCATCGGCCTCTCCGGAACAGCCATCGGGCACCAGCCTCGGGAATGGCACTCGGAACCATCGGACAATACCACCGCCTCGGGAACGACCTCGGCAATGGGCAACCGCCTCGGGAACGTTGGAACACGGCCTCGGACATGGCCTCATGAACGGCATTGGACCAAGGACCCCCCCTCCTCGGGAACGGCCTCGGCATCGGGCCACCTCCTCGGGAACGGTTCAGGAACGGCCTCAGGAACGGCCCATGTGGACAAGGGACACCGACCTCGGGAACGGCATCGAACGACCTCGGGCTCCGCATCGGTATCGGGATCGAACATCGGACACGGACCCCGCCTCGGGAACGACCTCGGCATCGGGCACCGCCTCCGGAACGGTTGGAACGGCCCTCAGAATATCGGAATTGCAAGGACCCGCTTTTGCATTTGGCCTCTCGGATGAACGGCCTCATTTTGACAAGGACCCCCCGCCTTTTTCGGGCACGCGCACTCGGCAATGGCACCGGCAAGGAACAGTTCACTGTTGCAGATGTCACATTGGCTGATGTTAGCATTTAAAATGATTTTCTTTTGCATGTCACACTATTAATAGTGAAGTCTTCCCCATAATGTGATAAAGTTCAGTTCACTGTTACTGATATCAGCAGTAAGTCATAAAGACACATGCAGCACACAAATTGTACCATTTCCTGCAAGATTCTTTCAGACCACTTTGAAGGTAAATGAAAACCCAGCTTGTAAGCTGAATTTATTTTTTTATTAATTTTTTTTTTTTCCAACAGCAAAAGTGTAGCCTGCCTCAGACTAAACATTTTTGTCCCCCCAATCATGTTTTGAGGCTGTGCGATAAATGTTCTGTCCTTGCAAAGCGTGTGAAGGTTTTGGCAAGATGACAGTATATTTAAACTTTCCACTAGCTTATTACTTCACTGCCTCATCTGCAAGTCAATGCCAGGGCATTTCACAGCTTGCTCTTGTAGTTTCAATCTCTGATCTGCCGACTGTGAGTGATTCTTCCCATGTGTCTGCTTTTTCTCTTTCACATGACAACAAACTCTGGCCTTGAGTGGCTTTTTTTTTTTTGTAGGCCACAAAATAATAATAATAATGAAAATAAAGCATGTATAATCCTTTACTGAATAATGACAGGGTATTCGTGCAACTCCATAATAAAAGCTATGTTTTCTGCATTGCTGCTAATAAAACACCAAAGAAGCTGGGACATATGGATTTGATTAAATGGCCTTCGAGGAACATGCAAAACTATTAAAATCTTTGTCCTTGGAGGGTCTGTTCAATTTCAGATACCAATTTTGTGATGCAAACCGGATCTGGCTTCGAAATGTAACTTCATAATTGATGCCTGGGCTAACAAGACCTCCTGGGAGACTGTTAGCAGTCGTAAAGCATTGGACCCACCGGCCCACCCATCGTGAGCCTTTTCCGGGCCCATGTACAGCAGCCCACTACATGAGACCAACCTTTGCTTACTGCATCGCTAATGCTTTTGTACTAACATACCATGGTACTCAATAATTACCATATTGGTCTATCATGGCATGATATGTCAAAGAATACATGCAATTACCGTAGTGCCTTTCCAAAACAAACAAACAGTCATGACATCACAAAATTGATATCTTTTGTTATTAATATTTCAATAAATATAATAAATAACAATAAACACAAACTCATTCGTGTATTCGTGTATTTGCAGGTAAAGTCTGTATTTGTTTTTGTCAGGGATGCAGTTCCATCATGAACCTCTAGGGGTTTGTGATTTTTCATGTACGAAGCACTTGGTTTGTACACATTTGGAATACTTCCGATTAAAACAAAGGACAAAGCTTTCAGGAAAAAGCACTTTCCACAAGCAGTTAACCAGCTTGCATGCACTCTGTTTTTCTCTCAGCATTTCTCCTCTTATCTAGCTTGCTTTCTAATCTAATTGTCTAATGATCCTGGCATTGCGTACACATTGTTGGTTCTTTGATGAATTGCTTCGTTCCTCTTTTGTAAGTGGCTTTGGATAAGTGCATCTGCTTAATGCATGAATGTAAAATAGCATTCTTTTAGCTGGTTTATAAGGCTTGTGCTACAATTATATCCACTATTATCCTCTGTAGCAGCACAAGGATGACAAAGCATTGGTTTCACACATATCGCCACCCATTCTGTTGTATTAGTGCTTTAAAGCATCCTGTTTTGTCAGGGAAGAAAAAAATGGAGAAAAAATGAAAATGACTTCACTTGAAGGCTGTGTGCGATTCCTGAACTCGTGAGGAGTGACTGACATCAGCTAGATGTCCAGAGAAATGCCTTTCAAGGCCTTCAGCGATTTCCTCAGAGATGCAGCTTTTGTCTGAATTCTTCTCTTTGCGTGTCTGTTGACATGAAAGACATCCTGACGATGTGTGTTTTTCTGTTTCAGGGGTGTATGTGCCACCGGGTTCAGCTGGAGCAGGACCAGGAGGTGCTGGATTGCTACCAGGTGCTGGATTTTACCCAGGTATAACCAATAACAGCCATGAGCCGCTCACCGCTTTCATTTATACCAAATGAAGAAATGACACTGGCCATGACAGCTGATTTCAATCTGAGCTCAGAATGGATTTCACATACAACAATCTGATACTACACACGTTATGCACACTTTAAAATTAATATCTTGTTTACTGGCTACTATGAGTCTCAAATAAAACTCTTGAAAGTCTTCCAAAGACTAGATGCATTTCACACGCTTTGTGGTGTCTGAGAGTAAAGCTGAACCATCTTCATCTTACACTTGACAAGATGTGAAATCATCTGCACTGATAGCGCTCTAACTTTACTTGTTTTAACAGGCGCTGGGGTGTCCCAATACAAAGCAGCAAAAGCAGCAGGTAAGATCATTTTGTTTTGACCATAAACACTCTAGAAGTGCAAATATTCAATAGCTTTTTATCTCAAGTCCAATCTAGCTTACTGCTATTATAAACCTGTTGTTCAGCAAGGATGATAACACTAGTGTCTCGTTATCCTTTCTCAAACTTGAAAGCAACAGTTAAGTTGCATGTGTTTGCAGGCAGGCTGTGTCAGTAAAAGTGAGCTGTCCTTACTTATAAAACTGCCATTAAAGGTCAAAGTCCACCTGTGTGGCAGTTGGCGAAGTCACATCTCTCCATGTGCAAATGCTGTGAGGAAGTTGATAGCAAGTACTGTGTAATGTGAGCTGCTCGAGCGGACTCAGATAAAGCATGTTATAAGCATGAGACGGATGCTAATGAAGCAATCTCTTGTTCAGCAGGAGGATATGGAGGTGCTGCTGGGACTCAGACAGGAGCTTTAGGGGTTGGAGGTTATGGAGCTGGTAAGAGCTCTTCAAGGTCATCCATACAAGTACATTCATTTGCATGCATTTACTTATTTAGCAAAGCAATAAAAAGATGTCTAGCCTTCAAAAAAAAAAAAAAAAAAAGAGGGGGGTGTTCTATGTGAATGTGTAATGTATTTCTGTGATGTGCAGCTGTATTTTCAGCATCATTACTCCAGTCTTCAGTGTCACATGATCTTCAGAAATCATTCTTATATACTGATTTGCTGCTCAAGAAACATTTCTGATTATTATCAATGTTGAAAACAGTTGTGTTGCTGAATGTTTTTCATGGAAACCGTGACATTTTATTTGTCAGGATTCACAGATGAATAGAAAGTTCAAAAACAACATTTATTTGAAATAGAAATCTTGTGTAACAATTCCTTAATAAAAAAAAAAAAAAAAAAAATGCTATCAGGAATACCAAAAATTATACATATGAATTGGAAATGGAGAGAGAGAGAAAAAAAAAATTTCATTAATTTTTTTTTTTTTAATACCAAAAAGCGCATTTCCCCCCCTTATTAAGAGCTGGTGGAAATTCTCCTAAACCAGGTAAGCCCAATGAGGATTTTGGCAATGATTCAAATAAGAAATCTCAATAAAGCATTAGTCCCAGTGCCCAGAGTCCATCAGTAAAAGCATACTAGGATATCTGCTGTGAAATAATATTTGTGAAATATTGCCACAGTTCTCCAATTTCCAGTTTTACATCCACCGGCTCACCAGGTTTTGCCATGGAATATCCTTTTTTGGTGAAATGAGTTTGGCGACCTGATCTTTTTTTTATCCCAGCACCCCTGTCCACGAGCTGATTTAATCAGTGTAAACTTACATCAGCGCTACTCAAACAATGAGGCAGCAGCTCTATATGTGTTTATTGGAAGACGCGCAATACAATAAGTGGAAATCTAGGCGCCTACCAAGTGCAAATGGACCCATTCTGATACTGTAATATAAATATTGTTGCTTTCTCTGTCAAACCGAGCACTATTGGTGCATTAGCACCGTTTGGGTATAATTAAATTTCCTAAAACAGTGCGGATTCCAGCGACATGTTTGGAAAGATAAGGAATTATACAAATGTAGCCAGGCTCGATAAACTTTGGAGCAGCTCACTGGCTCCTCTGAGAAAGACCTTTTCACTCTGAAAGAGCTTCTCAACTCCCCGATATCAGATTTTGCAGTGGAAGTTGTCTTTGGCTGTGAGTGTTGGAACAAAGCAGGAGATAATAGTCTAATCTTTCGCCTATCATATTAAAGGTAAAAAACTCAGCAGTTCTGAGGGGAAGCAGACACGTTCAAACCCGAGGCCTCGCATCTAGCTGAACACACAACCTAGCATGAACGCAGTCCACAGATAAGACGAGTAAACGTATTTAAGATTAGATTGGCTGTAAGGCAGTGTATGAATAGGCTCGGTCCCTGCAGTTCAGTTGACCAAATTCAGAATGGCTCATGGCTGTGTGTTCCTGTATTTCATTCAGGCCGTGCACTTATCTGTGCCAGCAGAGCTCTGCAGAAAGACACGCAGATCTGCACAGTTCATTCACTGACCACCCAGCTGCACACACTCCCAGCCCCTCGTGTGTTCATTATTCAGTCATGATCCTAGATTTAAGCGGATGACACTTCGATCTCCAGTGCTCAGATTTTGCACACGCCCAAACTAAAAAAAAAAAACTACACATTCTTACTGGACCAAGGTAACTTTGGTTTAGAATGTTAAGAATCCATTATAAGTAGACAGACACATGCAGCCAGGCAACTCGAAACTATAGTTATGACTGCAGTGTTAGAATACATTTATTGATATTCGATCAGTTAGCTTGTGCCTCCAGGTGAATCTGAGAAAATTACACACCGCAAATCACGTCCATATGTAACAGAGGCCAGCGAGTAGGTGCTGTGCAGGTAAACCTCACTCCCCTGATCTCGAGAGACGCGCTAGTGGCTGCAGTCATTTAGCCTCCTTGTTAGTGCGTCCGCCTCCCATGCCGAAGACCTGGGATCGAGGCCAACTCGGAGCAAGTACGAGGTGTGGCGGTGTGGACCCGGGAGAGAGGGGTTACATATGAACAAAGCAAATGTGCATTGCAACAGTAACAATCAAAATAAATGTGTGTAGATCATTCCACGCAAAATAATAACAAATTAGTTTGGTCATTATTATAGAAGACTATAGTGTAGAGCATGACTTGAGCAATGTCTTGGATCTGAGGGTTTGCATGAAGTGATAGGATTGGTGATTTATTTGATGAACACGGTCTGTTTATGACATCATACAACTGGATTTTGTTTCTGGTATGCAGTGATCTTGACCACCAACAAACAAACCACAATGACAGCAGACAAAACCCATGCTCTCTAAATCTACACGCCATAACACTGTACGCAAAGAGAAAACAACACGATCATACTAGCATAAATAATAAAGCAGTCAGTCATTGTTGTTATTTGAAGCACCCTCCAAAGAAGTGCTCTTTAAAAAAGATTGAGCTCATGCCATTGGTCCAAGGGTTGCCATAGAAACCACAGCTGGTGGCTTTGATTGGTTGTTAGGTCCATCTATCCCTTAGTTTTATAAAAAAAAAAAAAAAAGCTCCCAGAATAAGGAGACTGTATACTAAACTCTTTGTGATGGTCCCCAATCTTAAATACATTTTAAGTAAAATCAAATTCTATCAAGTGTAAAATTTTAAAGGTCTAACTCACAACTGTTTATTAACTTAGAATAAGCATTCCCAGGTCCCCTATCCAGCCCTTCACAAACTAACCACTGAAAAGTTACAGGCTGAACATTACATGCATGTTTTTCAAATGTCCTATACGTCTTTGGCCCTCTAAGATGACAAACTTAATGTTAATGTACATTTAGAGACATTTACATATACATCATCAATCCCTGCACCTCTAACTAGGACGAGCAGTTTGGAGAATGAAGTTGAGAATAAAGAACCAATTCTGGTCACTTCAAATGTGTTCTAAATACTATACAAATAAAGGTTTAAATATTGAAAAAAAAAAAAAATGATCCTGTAAAATTTACTTTATTCTGGTGGACTATCAGCATTTTCTTATATATGTTTATTACTTTTTATTTTAGCATTTAGACTTCTATTTGTGGTAAGTGCCACTGATTAAATGTTTTCCTTGAATACACTGAAAGCCACTTTGGCTTAAGCTGTTAATGTTTTTTTATTTCTTATTCATTAATCATATTCTTCTTCTTCTTCTTCTTTTCTTTCATTTGATATATTTTTTTATTTTATTATTATTATTATTATTTCAGTAAAACTATACTTCATAACATAGATTATAGAATTTGTGAAAAACTGTTTGCTTCCCCTAGCCATCTGCTTTATTATAAGAAGTCATAACCATTTTATAATGTCATAGTAATTGCTTTTAAAAGGCAAAGCAACGTATGTGTATATGATTAAAATCCCTTATAGCACAACACCATGGTTTATAGTTGTACCCAAGTCTCCTTGTACACAATACATTTTGGGATCACTTATAAACCATTGAAGACAGTGTTGAAAAAGATCTATGCCGGCCACCCCTATGAACACCTCGACTGCGAAAAGATACCTGGTGTTTAATTAAAGCAAGGTGATGGCTAAGACGAGCAATGTGAGTCATGAGCTTGGCTCATGTGAGCCCTTGTAAAACAGACCTGATTGTGAGGCCTGTCATCATTGCTGGGATGAGCTGTTGAATTTGGGGAGGACTTTTGGAAACCATCTGCAAGTCACAGTGCCTGAAGCACAGGTGGATTCTGTGTCGCTTGCCGCTGCCATCGCCACACAAATGCCTTATTTTCCACAAATGTTGGGCAGCTTCTTGTCATAAACAGTTAGCTTGCATGTCGTGAGACCGTGGACATTTTTCTTTATTGCGCTTGTGCATGGGATCGAACTCATAAACATCATGGCTAGATTGGCGGTGACGAGGAAAGATTTGGCTCACAAGACTTTTCACATTGAATTTATTGGATTCATTCTGCAATGGCTAAAAAGGCAGCTGCATTTTATTTAGTCACCTGATCTTAAAAGCAGACATTGTTTTTGATCTGTACAGAAACCAGAGCAGCACAACCCTAAGAAAGTATGTCAGGTTTTGCTTTCCACATGCTTTTCTATGTTGTCTCAGTGAGAGAAGCCAGTTTGTTTCAGACTTGAAAGGGAGCAAGGGCTGAATGCGGAGAGTTTGAAGGGTGTGGGCCAGGCAGATGAGCTGAGAAGAGCCAGAGAGTCTTGTGAAGCACATATGCTTTTCATTAGCGTGCTCAGGCCTGTCCTCAAACTGCTCGCTTCTGGCCTCTGATTGTGAATAATGGCCAATCCTCATGTCGCCGAGTCGACGCTGACATCCTTCAACTCCCCCGGGAGCCACGCATCACTTCCTGCGCTCGTCCCCAGGTGCGGACAATATGCTCGGATTCGGAAGACAAAATTTGCAAACAAGTCCGTGGAGTTCATTCTCACTTCTGATGAGATGCTTGTCTGTTTACGTTGTCAGAGGCAAACATTTTCCAAATGCAGAAGATTGCGTTTCGTTTCACCAGTCTTGTGCAACCGCTTTGGAGGAGCGCTGTTCCAAAAAAGAAGAAGAAAAAAACTCTGTTCATCACTATGTGGTCATCATCATAACAGCGTTCTACTTTTAGAGTATGATTTAGCATAAATCAAGAAGTTCTTTCATCTTAGTTCACTTCCTGAATGAAGAACCTTTCGGTGACACATATGCAGCCATAAAACACAAAGATGCATCCTTACTGGAAGAAGAGATGTGTGATGCTGGAAATAAATAAGAGGAAACATGGACATAAATAAATAATTAAAAGAGGGGGAAGAAGGCAGCAGATCTTTATTATCTCAGATTTGGACTTCCTTTCTCAATGCAATGTGGATGCAATAAATTAGGCGGGGAAAGAGCAGTAATGTAAACATGCGAGGAGGTTATTCCCCAAAACAGTTTCAAAGACTTATTCCTGACGATGCTTTTCCGATTACTTTAAACTTGCACTGTTCAAGCATGGATACACAGAACATCTGATAAAACATATTTACTGCAGCAGTACTTTGTTTTTGTTTTGGACAGGTACCATGGTACTACCACTGTTCTGAGCATACATAATAGTACTGTGATGTTTTGTTGGTCAAAGAACCCCCGTACCATGGTCCTGTCACAGTATTGCTCTGTAAGGGACATTCAGTACGCAGACACATTGTAGTGCAGTGGTTCCTAACCTCATTCCTGGAGCCCCCAACATTTCCATTTCAGGTCTTCGACTCTCTGCTCATGAGCTGATGATCTGATTCAGGGTGGAAACCACTGTACTAGAACCAGGACGCCCAATCCTGGAGATCTACCTTCCTGCAGAGTTCAGCTCCAAACCTATGCAAACACACCTGAACCAGCCAAGATCTCCAGGGACCTTTAATAATCACAGACACGTTTGTTAGAGCAGGATTGGCACTGAACAGGAAGGTCGAAGCAACACTGGGCACCCCTGATTTAGAGTCAGTACAAAAGTTCTCTGACATCCCTTAGGTCTGTCAGGAGCAAGAGTGGAGAGCTCATGTGAGCTCTGTTTATCGGTCGTATCATATCTCAGCCCTGACTTGTCAGAAAAGTATTCATCGTGCACAAACCCCATGCATATGTGAGCCATCTGGGACATGTTTCTCGCATCGCCAACTGATCAGACCGCCACAGTTGGCTCTCGCATTGACATTTTTAACTTTGATTTGCACAGTACTGTTCTTTGAGATTTGATAAATAATAGCAATAAATGATCAAGTTAGTGTTAACAGTTAGTGCCAGCTCAGACTGCAGATATGTTCACGTTCTGCCTAGGGGGATGATGCGGATTGAAGGTATTTGTAGCATATTTCTGGAATCGCACGAGAAACAAAACTTGACAGGAGCAGATGGTGTTTCACCCCGGTGCACTCTGTCATAAAACCTACGTAAACATTGCGTAAGCATGTCTTTCTGTTTGTGACAAATGATGTCTTGAAATGAAGCCATGATGTCAGTGTTGGGTTGTCATCAGTGATTTTGATTATACAGCATGCAAGTGGGTTATGTTAAAGTTGTACACTTTCACCAAACACCACAATAATTACCATAAACCTATATAGTGAAGGTTTATGAGATATGCAGATACACTTTCAAGTGAATGACAGTAAACAGGGCAGTAAAAAAACGATTTCAGTAGCAGATATGGCTTTTCCTCTGTAACATAAGGGAGAACTCAGTACAAATGAGTCATGTTTTAGAAAATCTCGCTGAGGCAATGAGACTTGCTGATATTGTTACAATGGCGCAATCTTTCGCAATCGCATGTAAATTGGATCTGTTCATATGGCAGTGCATTATTTTCTTTCCTGCACAAACACCTGCTCCCTTTGGGAGGAACAATCGTCCAAAACGATACTGGACACAGTAGGGGACATATGGTAATATTTTACTTTCACGTCCAATAAAGGGAAAAACAACAGCATATCGATAACTAGATTTGCATTTGCTAAGGAAATAGCAGTGCTTGTAGAACCACATCAAAGTTTTAGGTAAGTCTTGCTATAATGAAATCCTGCATAAGACCTCTTTTGCAGTTTTCTCAATTTCACTGGACTATGCTTGAAAATGAATTCACAATGTGACATTGGCTATAGGTGTGTGGAGGGAGTGACTATCGAACCCTGTCAAACAGGGAAAATCTTTTATGAATTGATCACCTACAAAGGGCACACAGGAACGTGGTTTAAAGACAGAGGCCTGAGATGTGGATAGTAAAGTACAAAAAGCTTTATTTCAACAATAATCAAGCGCTAATCTTAAAATCATTAAACTGTAGACCTGATTAGAAACATAGAAAAGACACAAGAAACAAACAAAAACTGAGGCTTACCTATGGCAGGTAAGCTAGTTTACTGAGTGCAAGGCTCCTATGTCGCAAAGATCTTACAACCAGGTGCACAGGTCTCACTACACCACACACACTCACAATAAAATCAAGCATGAACACACTGCACTCTGTGACAAAGTCCCACCACCGCACACAAGGGCCTACTAGCGGCCTGCCTGGAGGCCTCGGTTCCTGCAACAGAATACAAAATTAACCAAATAATCTCAAAACAAAAGAAATAATGCTAACAACTGTACAATGCTCAACACTTAAATGAAAAATCCAAGAAAATCAAGACACCTGCTATGAGGTTAACAATGTCTCATCAAATGGAGGTAGATGTTCACTCCTATTTCATATTCCAATTTCAAGCATACCAATAAGTAAACAACAAAAATACAAACTAAACCAGGTTGAGCAGAGTAAAAAGAAATATAAATCAAGCAAAATCAGACTGAAACAAGGTTAAACCATATGAAACAAATACAAGAAACAAAAAGCAAATACAAACTAAAGAGGGATAAATCAATCAGCAATAAACACAACAACTGCACACAGAAGAACTGGTCTAATGGAGGAGGCCGATAGACAGCGCAAACACGCCAAAAAGCAGTTTTAATTCACAGGAACTAATGTCAACAAAGTAGCAGCGTCAAAGAGCGTTGCCCTATAGGCTGCACTGAATGCAATGGATCCTAATCAAACTAATGTAAAATTATTACCACATAAAACACTATACATCAATAGCAGTAGTTGCACATACTGTACCTTCATGTTGTTGCTATAGTCATGAGTCCGGCCATGCACGCGAACGGACATCAACGCAGCAAAAAGGCACGGGATTACAGCCGGAGCATGTTGGATGAGAAAGGCAACTGCCAACCAACCATGGTGACGTTTGTCTGTCGGAAAACTTCAATCCAAATAAAACTATTTACCTTAAGCACACCTCTTGATGCTCACTAGTTAGCAGACACATACTTATGAGATGGGAAGAACCAAAACCGGAATGGGCAGGCCTCGGGCAGTGACACACATTCGGTGCTCCAACACAGAATGGTGCCTTAAAGGTCCTCTTTTATATACCCGTGAAAGTATATGATTGGACAACTCATGTATTCGTGGCATATTTAAAGAAACAACGCACCCACTGTCCATCCCACTACAATCGGTTTGGCAGACTGGTGGCTTGATTTAGTAGCAACACCACTTGCTACTAAAACACCGCAAAATATCTCCTGGATGCAAATTATAAATTGCATAGCTCTCTTTAGGTGACCTTAAATGGCCTGTGAACCAGGTTCAACCACAGCTTTTCCGAAGCATATCATATCTACAGAATGTGTCGTGGAGCTGTAAAACTCTGTGTTGAAGAGAGCTAGCATTATTTTGACTTATCTTTGCAGTATAGGAATGCACCCAGAATGTTCACGGTTCTGGACACAAAGTTCTAGAGACCCTCTGCCAGCCAATAATGTATTTCTGTCTGTAGCTGAAACAGCTTGCACCCAAATTTCATGATGGCTACTTAACTGAGCACCTTTAACTTGCTGTAGGGTTCACAAGGTATCTCAAGCTGGGTCTGAGATCCTTCCAATAATCTCACAGGACCTCCGTGCCATTTGAATTCCAGGATGCTGTAGTCGGTTCACTGCAGTTGCCGTCAGATACATGGACGAGGGCCATGGAATTCTCTGCTCTCTTAAATTAAATCTTCAGGCTTGTCCAGCTGCTCCAGCAAGGACGAGTAAAGGGTTGGAGGGGGTTTGTGGGTGTGGATTAAACTTTGCTTCTGCTTCGTACTCCTCACTCCCTCTATCTGCTGCTTTTAACAATCCGGCTCTCATCTGGACTCTGCTCAAAAGGTGTTTTTATTCAAAAAGAAATCATTGATGAATGGTTCTTTCTCATATGGAATGTGTTTACACCAGTTATTCACATGATTGGCACCCAGCTCTACAAACGCATGCCTGAGCCCAAGATGGATTGGATGACCACAAGCTTTAAGAATTGAAGGCTTGCTGCAGTCTTGATCATTTCATACTTGATAAATCTGTTATTATCTCCAAATGTTACCATGCCTAGTTGTTGTAAGTCTTGCTTGAAATAAATCACAGGAGAGAGAGCTGCATTACATTTTTCATCTTTTATGTAGACAAAGAGATGGCATCTTTCCACTATCTGCTAGAATGGTGAACAGTACCAAACAACTTGTCTTATATAACAAATGACTATTCGATATTCTCAGAAATCAGTGGAAATGAATTCACATTCATCATCCACATACATCCATGCAAAGTTCTGAAGTTCCTTTCATTATTCCTAGTATTGTTGCACTGGCTGGTGAAAATCTAATTGCAGACTAGCTGTAATGTATCCAGCTGCCCTGTTTTAGATTAGTATAATAGCGATATCTGTTGCATGTTAACATTTCGTGCAGGTTTTTGTGTTTATGCACAACTGATGGTCATTTGGCATCCGACATAGCGAGCATAGATCGGTGTGGTGCATGGTCAATTAGTGAATCAGCTGCAGGGTGGGGCAGATGAAAAATTAACACATTTACATTTGCAATTAGAGCAGTTTACTATGACAAGCAACAGCTGGAAACCTGATCCTAACATACCATTCATTATTTTTTCTGACACTACTGATAAGCTGTCACTATTTGGTAGGGATACTCAAAAGCACTGGACAGTACTTCACAATAACAGTGATAACTTCAAAATGACTGAACCTTAAGTTCTTCGAAATCTAACATTTTCACCTATACTGAGTGTTTCATCTTTGCCAGATCACATCATTTGACAAATGGCATCCAGCTTAAACTTACAGTGGTAGTTTTGTCTATCATCCATTAAAAAAAAAAAAGTATATGCTTCTTCTTCTTCTGTCCTCCTCTTGAAGTTTTTGTGAGTGGGTAGAATTATATTTCGATAACCTTCATGCACTCAGGGCTTTGTGGAAAGAGGGAGAAATGAGATGACAGTAATATATTCCAGCTGCACTTGGACTGTCTTCATGTTCATCAGGATTGGTTGCGTTGCCTGAGCAGTACTCACAGTGCTTGAGGGAGGTTTGCTTTCTGACACCGGGAAACCAGGGGAGTGCATCATAAACTAATGGCAGACGCACCCGTCTGAGCATCTGATCCACGTGTCTGAGAGTCGCTCTAATTGATATATTAGTAAAGATTAGATGCACTAAGAAACGAATGGATCAACAGCTCCATCTAAAGATCTGAGCTCATGATGAACAAAAGGAAATTAGCCACAATTAGTCCAAGACCATTCCACATTTCTTGAGCCTCTGTGAGTTCAGATGTGCTAGCGGGGACTTTCAGTAGTGTCACGTAGCCCATCTTTTATCATGAAGTCTGGCCCATTTTACAACTTATTCTGGCCCAGAATTGTCCACTTAGGCTGACTGAAAAATAAAGCGACCAGTGTACTTTTTGTTATTAAGAGCTGTTAAGAAGCAAGTTATTCTGAAATAATCCACCCAGGCTCACTTTAAAAACACTCTTGTTACTTTCCTATGATATTATGCTGCTTCTTGCATGTTTATTGGCACTTTTAGAGCAAAATGTCCAGTGAGTGGCACTAAAAGAGCATTCAGTTTTCTCCAAATCAGACGAACATGAATATGGAAACATTTTATTTTTGGTTTTTGTAGGTGTCACATTCACATCTACACTAAACCCTACCCTGAATCTATTAGTGTTAACAAAAGCAAATGTGACACAAACAAAGCAACCACACCCCTTTAACTTGCTACTACAAGTCTTTGAGCTCTTTTAATGTGACTTGCGCTCCATATCGCAAGTGCAATGCCATACCAGATGAGCTACTGAGCAAGCTTACCACATCATAAAAGCCTCACATATGGAACTGGTTATGTGATACAAATTTTATAATGCTTTGGTTAAAAGCATTATGAGGTCATAACATACAGTAGTATTGTGCAAAGAACTGTGCAAAAATAAGTGTCATTACTGCCTCTGTAATCATGATTTGTGTGAAAAGGTTATTGGTGTTTTATGGGCACTAGTGTCTGCAATTTCTGCATTCTTGGACTTTTTTTCTTGAAAAATAATGCAATTGTATTATCCAACTGAAAACAGTTATTATATACAGTGATTGTGCTATCTAGTAAGTCACCTTGCTGATGATCCTGGAATTTCAGACGAATAATGTTGTTTTACTGTGTAAAAAAAAATATATATATATATATTCCATCAAATACTCCTTTATATACATAAATATACATTACTGTATAGACAAGATAAAGCAATGCAGATGCTGTAAGAAAAACAAATAAAACTTAACAGTCACTACAATAGTTCTGTCCTCTGCCATGTTTAAAGCTCGTGGCCCACCCAACTTAAAAACTGGGTATCAAAATTACCCCAGAGGTTCGCAGTCATAAATACAACTTGAGAGGCCTTTCACAAAATAAATGATTTGACGATATATTGCACTGATAATTAAGTAGGCACGAAGGTTGAACCTGATCAATTACACAACAGCCAGCAGCATAACCGTACACAGCCAAGAGAAAAATATGTAACATATGGAGAGACTTTAAATGGTAAACTGTCATTGCACTGTTGATTTCCAGAAAAAAAAGCAAAAAAAAAAAAACAACAAAAAAAAAAACAATCAAAACGGATTAATATCCATCAAAGAGGCAGATATTGTTCTAATGGAAACATTTCATAAGTTTAACACCAGTTTCTCTGCCTAGGCATGCTTGTCCAAACAAAAATCACTCCAAGAGCAAAACATATGACATTTTAGGAGGTCACAAAACCCCAGAGCACAGCATCTAAGGATCTAGAGGCCTCTCTTGAAATGGCTAAAGTTGGTGTGTGTGTTTTTTTTTTTTTTCACAATCAGGCAAGACAGCTCTACAAGAAGAACATTTCTACTGACCTGAAATGTGCCTAAAACCATGTGAATGAGAAAGAACATTTTGTGGAGCAATGAGAAGACAGAATTTGATTGTAAATGAGAACCATTAGATTTGGTTACAACAAAATTAAATGTTTCCGGATGGCCAAGTCAAACTCACTTAAGCGGATTGTGCAGGACTGATCCGCAGTTACTGGAAATGTTTCTTTTCTAGTATTAATGATCAAGGGGGTCACACCAGATGCTCAAGACAAAGCTTCTTTTCCAGAATTTCTTTTATGTGTAGTACTAAGTCACATTGGAACTGATGATTCAGTCCGTTGACATTGTCTGTGGGTATGTTGCTTGAGGCTGAGATTAGCGGAGACCTTTCTTTAGCATGTACTAGACATTTAACTGATCCAAAAGTTTGGAGCCAAATGTAGACAAGCTGTTTAATATTCCATAACAGGTCAAAATATGGTTACATCCTCAGCTCTGTACAATTGTGGCATTGTTCTGCAGAGCAATGTGGATTTTTTCCAAGTTAATGATCTGTTGTCTGTGACCCTCTGCAATTTATGCTTGGAAAGCATGAGTGTGTAGCCTCCTTTTGCCATGATCCACTATAAAAAGTTTCATCTCTTTCTCTTCTGTCAGAAGTTCCAACACCAGAATTTCAAGGCTTTTAAAAGCTACTCTCAGATTTATAATGGCAAAAAGGCAAAAGAAAGACTCATAAGCAAAGCATTTTACTGCACATCCTTTCCATTCCTGTATTCCTCCCTCTACCATAAAATACGGATGCAAACTTCATGACCTCATTTGTTTAGGGTTTCCTTGTTGAAGGAGGACACAATGTGGCAATAATTTTCAATCATGCTAACTCCTCATTTACTTAGCCAAAAAGATCCACTGTATCCTCTGAGCCCTCACTTTCCATCTCTTAAAAAATGTATTGTCTTTTGTTCTCTCTCTTCATTCTTTCCCATCCAGCCCCTTCCAGTCTCATTGCTAAATCACTCCATAACATTTACAGTCCAAGCCATTTGGAGGCAGATCATCTTCATATGGGGGCAGATCATCTTCAAAATTTATAATGATTCATATGTGACATCCTTCCTGTTAGATATCACTTCTAACTTGTTATTCCACTATCCAGAATCATGGATTCAAATGGTCTAGAGAGGCATACTCATGATCACAACAGTCAAGTCAAGTCTGCTTTATTGTCAATTCTTCCACATGTACAGTACATACATACAGAGAATCAAAATTGCGTTACTCTCAGACCCCCGGTGCATACAAATAACACTAACAGTAGAGCCTAAAAATCTAGATCAAATATAAAATATGAGATACAACTATACAATAAGGAAATGTAAAAAATAAAAATAAAGTTAAATAAAGCAGTGCAAGGCACATGGCAGATAGAGTGCAAACCAGTGAACAAACAGTGCAGATAAAAAGATTTTTAGTGCAAAAAAAACCTTATTCAGCCTGATTAAAGTGACAAAAGGGCTCAAGAGCAGTTATTTTATTTAAACTGACTGATGAGGTAGTAGAATGAAGTCAGTTCCATGGTGAATGAGGTAGTGAGCAGACCAATGCTGCACAAAGTGTCTGGTGCATGTTATCGTATGTTAGTGGGAGGTGGGAGTGGAAGGACCTGGGGATGTGGGACCTGTGGGGGGTGGGATTCATAGTTCAGTGGTGCCTGGGGCAGAAGAGGGAAGGGGGGGGCAAGTTCGGGAGCGAGTTCAGCTTCCTGACAGCCCGATGGATGAAGCTGTCCTTCAGTCTGCTGGTCCTGGCCTGGAGACTCCGCTGTCTCCTCCCTGATGGCAGCAGACTGAAGAAGCTGTGTGACGGGTGGGGGGGGGGGGGTCACCTGCGATGCAGAGGGCTTTTCGAGTGAGAAGGGTTCCGTAAATTTCCTGGAGAGAGGGGAGGGAGACACCAATGATCTTCTCAGCTGCTCTCACTATGCGTTGCAGAGTCTTCCGGCAGGATGAGTTGCAGACACCATACCACACAGTGATGCAGCTAGTCAGAATGCTGTATTTCTAGAACATTCACTTCATTGCTTAGAGGCTACCACAGATCTAGCCTCCATGCTGCTTCCTTTAATTTCACTGTCTTCTCTTGTTGTTAGGGTTAGTAGAATAAGTAGACATACTTGAAAGTGACTTATAGTTTGTTGGTGGACTTTGAAATAAAGTGTCAGCAGATATTAAGCTGACGGTCTACTGATACTCAAATAACTGCTAGTTGTATGTAGCTGTAAAGTTACTAATAGTCAGTAGAATGCTTAAGTGGGCTAAAAATAAAGTGTGACCAATAAGTTGAAAAGCAGCAAATGCTGCTGATTGAGTTGTATTGAACCCAGAACATTCCTTCAATGAAAATTATACATTGTCCTTTAATTTCCTCAAGTTAACCATGTTAAAATTGCTGACACTTTTAATGCCAGTAAATTTCCATGCCTGGCATACAGGTTTTCTGAATTTGTTGCTCTATGTCTCTTCTACTGTAGGTGGTTATGGGGCTTATGGTGCATATGGTGGTGCTGGAAGATTGTACCCAGTGGCTGGAGGTCTGAAACCGGCTAAACCAGGTGCTCATCATCCAGTGAATAGTCAGCAGTGTTTAAAGTGCAGTCAAGGAATTAAATATAACCATTAGGGATTCTCTTTAGGTGCTGGGTTACCTGGAGGAGGTCTTCCTGGAGGAGGTCTGCCTGGAGGAGGTCTTCCTGGAGGTGCCATTCATTCAACAAGCCTATTAATGATTTGGGTTTTCTTTGTGGCTAAGTAACAAAAACTACATGGCTCTCTTCTAAGTCTGATTCTCTTGATTCAGGTGCCGGTGGAAAGCCTGCTAAAGGAGGTAATATACATTTTTCAGAGTCCATTGTTTCCATTGTACAAACACATTGTGAATTAAACGTCTTTCGAGAAGAATTGAAATGGAAAAAGTAGGAGGTGATCTGACCTCATTTTCAGAGGAAACATTCATACAATAAAAACATACAGGTCCCTTTTTAACACCTTTAACAAATAGCTTACTCTGCTGGTATTCACGCGGCTATGACTCTTTTCATGGTACTCCAGTTGGCTTGAAGTTGAATTAAGGAGCCTTAGATCATGAGCCAAATCAACAAACATGTCCCCTCTGGGAACCCGCTGGTGGTGTTCATGTACCGAAAGCCAGCACATTACTTCAGCATGTCCTTGGCAAAATCTAAAAGCAGCATGCAATGTCTGTTCTTCTGTGTTTGATATCGGTTGGAAAAGGGTTAAACAAATAAATGAACAGCCTGAAACATCAGCTTCCAGGCACTGAAATCAGATAAGACGACTTGTTTCATGTCAAAGGGACGGAGCAAGTGAGGCAAACTAAATTACTAAGGAAGCATAAGGAATATCTGCAGGCCAGATTTGCACCCAATGTGTTTAGTGATCTGACTGAATGTGTTGTTGGGTTTTCATTCAGGGCCCAGGTGCAGGAGGAACTGGCCCTGGTGTTCTGGCCTCCCAGGTGCAGTCAATGTATATTTAGCAAATACTGGCATGAGTTCATTCGAATGACTAGCCAGCAGTGATAGTCTTGTCTAAGGTAGTCTGACCTTTCAATTGTTTGTTAGGTCTTGTCATTCCTCAGACCGGGGTACAAGGACTGGGCCCTGGTGGGGTTGGACCTGGGGGAAAAGCCGCAAAGCCTGGAAAAGCTCCAGTGCCGGGTGAGTGTGGGGTTCTGACGTTGTATCTATACATGGAAATAAGCATGATTATAGATCAACTTTCGATCTTGTTGGGTTTTTTTTTTTGGGGTTTTTTTTGCAGGAGTGGGAGTGCCTGGACCTTATCAAGGAGGACTTGTTCCTGGACAAGGTTTGATAATTTCTCTCTGTTTATGTACTGCAATATGACCACCAGGCCCACAAGGACACTGAGAACGTTTTTTACATTTATGGTGCGGATTGTGAGGAACATATGCCGAATTCTGTGAAATGGATCTGCTCATGGCAAAATATGTTCAACTGAGCTGAGGATGCTACACTCTTAGGTCAGAAACATATTATATGCAAGAATGCAAACCTACAAATTCTTGGCACACTTAAGGGAGCAATAGAGTTACCTTCACAGTGTGTAATGGATTATTCAGATAGCTTGTTAAAGGGGTCATATGATGCGAATTCAAGTTTTCCTTTCTCTTTGCAGTGTTACAAGCTGTTAGTGAATAGATAAGATCCCTAAAGGTGCAAAGACTAAAGTCTCAAATCCAAAGAGATATTCTTTATAAAAATTAAGACTTTTCCACGCCCTCCTAAAACGCCTCCACATGTCTATGTCATAATGTGGGAAGATTTGCATAACGCCGCCTAAATGTTCACGTAAAGAAAGAATATAAATAACTTTATTGTTGTTGCTGCCGCCGCCATGTTGTGAAGAGGCTGTGTGTTTCGTTGTGAAAGCAAAAATACTTGGTTTGACCTTCTAAAAGAGGACACAACTATAAATCAGTGGTTAAGTTGTATTTACAACACTGTTCCAGAACAGTTCAAACCAAATATTCAGATGTGTGCAGCACATTTTATGGAGGACTGTTTCCTGAACCTGGGAGAGAAGACTACAATGCCGGCTGTTCTGACTCACAAAATGTTTTCATATTTAAAGGATTCGCCAATGACGATTCAAACATGAGTTTTGAGCAGTGAAGAGCAGTGCTTACTGTTTGTCGTTTCTCCGATCACAAATGTAGACATGGTTTTATGTTTAAGCAGCGCAATGCAATGCAATGCATAAAAACACAGTATAAGTCATTATAATCCGTAATTATGTCCCCACAGGATACAACAAATGCCTTATTTGTAATGGGTTTTATTGATTTTGTCTCGTCGCGCCAGTGTTCTGATGATTTGTGCTACCCTGTCAGATTTTGCTACCTCTCATTAAAACAGATGGTAGCATAATTCGGAAGCAATTATCATTAACATGTACAACTAATGTAATCCCAGTGGTTCTCAATTCCAGTCCTCACGCATATTTTGCACGTCTCTCTTTGTTAACAGACCTGATTCAGATAATCAGCTTGTTAGAAGTGAGCTCCATCCATGAACTGATTCCATTGACATGGTCCCTACACAGTGTTCATTGCTCCCTACTCCTTGAGCAGGGGAAATCTGTTGAAGTTTACATCACTTCAGAACATTCATTCACGGCATAACAGCATGTTAAGGGGCGTAACATTTCTGTCACACGCTTGAGGTATTCGGCCAATCACAACCCACTTGACAGCTGCCCAATCAGATCACACCTCGCTTTTCAAACCGATGAGCTTTTTTAAAAATCGACACGTTTCAAAAAGGCAGGTCATAGAGGAGAAACAATAATGTACAGTATGTGGAAAATAAAAAGTTGTTGTTTTTTTACCTTAAACCGCATAATGTTTTTTTTTTTTTAGCAACATCATATGACCCCTTTGAAGAGTGTTGAACTTAACATTAATTTATTTGTCTTGCTCATCAAGATTGACTCCTCCATAACAGCAGTTGCCCTAAGTAAAATCATGCTATAGAAGACTCTAATGTTAGCAGAAACAGGCAGAAATTATGCATTGAATGTATATTGCACATACATGCATATAATAAATTTTGTCCGTTATCAAATTTGCCAAGACATCTCATAAACAAAGGTATGTGTAGAACCTGAATGATTTCTCCAGACATCTGTGGGGCTTTCTGTGCTCACAGATTTAGTGCAGGCCTGCTACTCAGTCATTTGGATAAAACACCAAATTAAAATTGCACACATGGCCTTCATTTGGTCTTGATCACTTGGATTTGAATGATTACAGGCTTCAATGGGCGGGGTGTTCTTCCTGGTGTAGCCACAGGAACTGGACTCAAACCTAAATCAGGTGAAGTCTCAATGAAAATGACATCAGCCAATGCAATGAAATAAATTCTACCATATCTTTATGACTGACTGAATCTTTCCTATAGCTGCTGGTGGAGGGCAGGGTCTGGTACCAGGTGGTGGTTAGTACAGTACATGAGCATACAGCAACAATGTAAACAGAATATTAATGATATCTGGATAGTCTGGAAGTATCTGCAAATCTGAACAACACCTGTTTTCAAAAAGTTTACATTGTCTGTTGACATTCAAACAAATTATCCTTTTGTTGTAGGTGGGCGTGGATATGGACCACTGCAACAAGGAGTATTTCACGGATACCCTCTCAAATCTCCCAAAGCCCCAGGTGGAACATTTGATTCTTTTGATCAGACTCACAAATCGTGCTCAGCCCAGTTCTACCATGCCTTGAAAAGAAACATTTATTGACTGATTGCACTTTTGGTATTACAGCTATTAAGCAATACAATATGAGGTTGACAGAATTAAGAAAGTAAGAATGTCTTTCATCAAATGCTCCAGATGAAACCCAGTTATATTGGATCAGTGTTTAGACTTGCATCGCTAGTCATCCATTTATGTGGTAGATTGCTCTCCGGTGCACCGAAACGTTGTGTGATTTCTTCTACATAGAGGTTCAGCAGTTGAAGTGCTCAATTAATTAGTTTTGAGCACTAACCTCAGATGGATGATGTGCTCTCTGGAAAGTGACATCTCACTTGAAAGTGCCTTGACAAAGTTAAATTAATTAATTAATGTTAAGTTCAAGTTCATAGTCATAGTTTTCATAGTCACAACTGAAAATATTTTCATAAATGTTTCCATTTGAAGCTTGAAATGAAGTACATATTTTCATGTCTCTCTTATCAGCGCATTATCAACCTTAATCATGGACTAGGAATACATCCAATGAAATTAAGAGAAATTGATTGCGGTATTAATATGTGAGACTCTAGTGGAAGAGAGCTTTTCCAAACTTGCATATTTGTTCTGATAAAAACAGGATACAATGTTGATAAAAATGTGTGTCAACTTCAACAGGTTTACAGGTTATGTGAAAGTGAGCTCGTACGTCAACAGAAATTATTCAGAGGCTTATTTATCATCTAATATTTTGCATATGTTTTATCTGTAGCAATTTATCTGTATGTGCTCTTTGTTCAAATACTGGCCATGTGTTACTGTAGTTCTCGTCAAACTCTACTGTTGTGAATAGCTATAGTATGTACAGGATACAACATATTTGTTGACACAGTATTTTTAGTATGTCTTTAGTATGTCTCGATAAGTTTTATGTCATGACTTGTCCTAACAGGTGCTGGGTTACCCTACACTGGTAGTAAACTTCCTTACGGTAGGCTACAGTGATGACCTCGATCACATGCATGTGCTGTATACCTTGTTTGTGATGTGTATGAGTTGTGTGCTGATTCTCGCCTGCTATGCCAAAGGTTATGGTGGTTTTGGTGGAGGTGCTGGACTCCCTGGTGGGAAAGGTGGAGCTGGCTCCAAGCCCGGTTATCCAACAGGGACTGGTGTGTTATGTCAGAGCCACCATATTTAAATAATTATAATACACTATGAATCTTAAAAATCTTAGCCTGTACAGAACACATTATGTTTTAGCTCAATAATATATTATATACATTTTGTGTGTGTGTGTGTGTGTGTGTGTGTGTGTGTGTGTGTGTGTGTGTGTGTGTGTTATGGGATATACTCTATAGATTTTTAATTAGTTCTCACAAAGATAATGTCCCAATGCAAAATGTACTCAATGTTAATGCAAAAATATAATTTCTTATCTATGTAGTCAGATTGTGTGGTGAAATAAAACCCACACATGCTCTTGACTTCATGAGATTCACCCTAGAAGAGTTGGAAAGATACTGAAATGACTGTCATTTTCCATGGCTGCAAACAGCACGCACACACATGCACTACAAATGCATGACCAGTAGCTGATCTGATGTCTCTGTACATACTGTAGGTGTGGGGACTTTAGGTGTCTCTGCTGCTCAGGCCAAAGCTGCTAAATATGGTAATAATAATCAGTTAAATGATTTTGAAGTCCACATGCTTTATCCAAAGAACAAGACCATTAACATTGTAATTCAGTTGTTTGTGCATAAGGTTTTTTTTTTTTTTTTTTTTTTTTTTTTTTTTTTTTCAAGAGCTAATATTAGAAGTTCACTGTTTGCTCCCATTTCTTCAGGTACTGGAGCTGGTTTAGGTGGGGCTGGAGCTTTTCTGGGTGGTGCTGGTGGACTTTACCCTGGCATAGGAGGTAAGAATGCATTTTCCTTTGAAATCCCCTAAAACCACAATCAACATTTTTTATATTAAAAAAAATTGTCCATATTGAAATATAAGTCATTTTTACTCAAGTGGCTAGTTTAGGGTTTACATATTTTCTTGGGTGTTGGAGCTGGTTTAGGTGGTGTTGGAGCAGGTGGTGCTGGTGGAGTTTACCCAGGGGCAGGAGGTGAAAAATCCTTTTGCTAAAGAATGGTTTAGGAGCTGCAATCAGACATTGTTTGTTTGTTTAAAGGAAATCATTTACTCACCCGTATGCCATTCCAAAGTGTGGAACACAAATGTCAGTCCCAAAAACAAAATAAAAAAACAATTAGTGTTGTTGTTGAGGACAGACCAGACCTTTGTTGTTTGTTAAAAGCTTCAAAATCTAAATCCAACTTTAATTTGTCCTGCATTTACTCATTGTGCTGATACTTGTATCAAAAGAAATGAGTAAATTCATGTATACATTTTATCCATATGTGCACTCCCTTTTAGAAACCTATAGGTATTTAGAAACTACAAGGAATTTAGGAATAACAGGAGCTACCAGAGCAATTGTGCAATCAAACATTGCATGCAAAGACACGTTGCGATAGGTTTGATGTCAATGCACATGGGGCATGAGATGTGACATTCAATGGCCTGTGATATTATTGATGTTTTCTGTTTTCTATAAGCAAAATTTGGATTTGTCCTCTCTGAGCAGGTGCGGGTGTTCTTACTCCAGCTCAAGCTAAAGCAGCTAAATATGGTGAGTACACTGACTGATTATCTTGCTTTATTATGTGGCTCATAACTGACTGATGGGCGATTCAGGCTTGTTGACTATATTATATAGTCAAGTCAAGTCACCTTTATTTTTATAGTGCTTTTAACAATACAGATTGTGTCAGAGCACTTTACAGTATTAAACAGGAAAAATAGTGTGTAATAATACAAAAGGACAACAGTAAATGCTCAATTTCTGTTAAAGACAGTTTATCATTGATTCAGTGATGGTCCAGCTCAGTTCAGTTTAAATAGTATCTGTGCAATCAAGTTGACAATTTCACTGTTAAGTGTCCTAAAGTAAGCAAGCCAGAGGCAACAGCTGCAAGGAACCAAAAATCTATCAGTGGCAGAAACTGAGAAAAAAACCTTGAGAAAAACCAAGCTCAGTCGGGGGCCAGTTCTTCTCTGGCCAGACAAAACCAGCAGTTTAATTCAAGTCACTTTGTGCAGAGGAGTCTTCTGGTCCCCGTGGTCTTGTCCCAATGGCAGTCTAGCTGACGAGGTCTTCGCTGGGGATGTTTTTGGGGCACATCTAGTTGTCCTGGTCTCCGCTGACATTCAGGGCTGTAGACGTCATCTCTAGGTGGTGATGCACCTTCTGGTCTGGATATGTACTAGATCAAGGTGACTGCAGTGACCATCTGATCTGGATACAGTCTGCATCTGGATGGCTAAGGTGACCTCGGGAATAAGAATGAAACAAATGAATATTAGCGTAGATGCCATTCCTCTTATGATGTAACAAGTACATCGGGTGTTATGGGAGGAGTTCCTGGTTCCAGTTGACCTAAATAATGCAGACTAACAATCCTTTAAAAGAATAATAGAAATGTGTTAGTGTGTTATGTGTAAACCAGGTTAAAGAGATGGGTCTTTAATCTAGATTTAAACTGACAGAGTGTGTCTGCCTCCTGAACAATGTTAGGTAGATTGTTCCAGAGTTTGGGCGCTAAAAAAGGAAAAGGTTCTGTTGCCCGCAGTTGATTTTGATATTCTAGGTATTATCAAATGGCCAGAGTTTTGAGAACACAGCGGATGTGAAGGACTTTTGTGCGATAAGAGCTCACTCAAGTACTGAGGTGCTAAACCATTCAGGGCTTTATAAGTAATTAGCAAGATTTTGAAATGTGCACAAAGTTTAATAGGATATAATTTAGATATACTTTTTGAGATGGAAAAATGTGGTTTTACAAATGCTAGAAACATGGCTTTTGAAGGAAAGATTGTTATTGTTATCAAATAGCACACCTAGGTTCCTAACTGATGACTAAGAATTGACAGAGCAGCCAACGAGTGTTAGACAGTATTTCTAGGTCATTACATGTGGAGGTTTTTGGCCCGATTATTTATTTATTTATTTTCTGAATTTAGCAGTAAGAAGTTACTATTCATCCAGTTTTTTATTTTAACTATGCATTCCGTTAGTTTTGCAAATTGATATGTTTTGTCAGACCACAAAGAAATATAGAGCTGAGTATCATCAGCATTACAGTGAACGCTAACACCATGTTTCATGATGATATCTCCCAAGGGTAACATGTAAAGCATGAAAAGCAAGGGTCCTAGTACTGAGCCTTGAGGTACTTCATACTGCACTTGTCGTCGGTATGATACCTCTTCATTCACTGCTATGAACTGATGATGGTCAGATACATATGATTTGAACCATGCCAATGCACTTCCTAGAGAATGTTGTGGTCAATATTGTCAAATGCAGCACTAAGATCCAGTAGCACTGATAGTGAGATACAACCACATTTGGATGATAAGAGGTCATTTGTAACTCTAATGAGAGCAGTCTCAGTACTATGATACTAAGTCTAAATTGGGACTGGAAAACCTCATAGATACCATTTTTCTCTAGGAAGGTGTCACACCCCTTTGGACATTTTGTTGTGTTTTTCATCCCTCATGTGTTCATTGACCCTGTTTCTGTCTCTCATTCATTAGTTAGTTCCTTGTGTCCATATTAGGTTATGTTCCTGTTCCTGTTCTTGTTATATGATTATTAGTTCATCCTCCTCACCTGCCTGTCCCTCATCAAGCTCCCCTTTATTAAGTCAAGTCTGTGCATTCTGTGTTTTGTCCAGTGTTAAAGTTGAGTTGTGCATGACCTGACTACCATCTGTGGATTCCTTCTGTGTGGATTATATTAAAGATTATTCTCCTTCATCTTCGTCATAATCGTGCGTTTCTCACACCGGACTGTGACAGAAGGAACATAGTTGTGAGGATACTACATTTTCTAATATCTTTGAAAGAAAAGGGAGATTCAAGATCAGTCTGTAATTAACTAATTATTTTGGGTCAGGTTGTGTTCTATTAATAAGAGGCTTAATAACAGCCAGTTTGAAGGTTTTTGGGACACATCCTAATGACAGTGACAAATTTATAATAGTTAGTAAGCTATGGCTTCTGGAAGCACCTCTTTTAGGAGCTTAGATAGAATAGGGTCTAACATACATGTTGTTGGTTTAGATGATTTAACAAGTTTATATGGTACAATTCTTTCTCTCGTATTGTAGAGAATGAGTGTAATTGTTCCTCAGTGGATCTATGGTGCACTATCTGATACAGTACTGTAGCTGATGGATGCATGGTTTTTGGCTGCACAATTTTATCTCAAGTAGTATCGATCTTGGAAGTGTGCTTGTTATACCACAGTGTCGGACTGTTTTCCTTAATCTTCCTTAAGCATAAAGGAGCAACCATATCTAAAGTGCAATAAAAGAGAGAGTCTATAGTTTCTGTTAAATCAAGATTTTCTGAGCTATTGGATATGCTAAGAAATTAGATAAATCAGGAAGATTATTTGCAAAGAAGTCTTTTGTGGTAGAAGTGATGATTCTACCATATTTGTAACAAGTAGTTACATTTGCAGCTTTAGCTATATGGAGTACACACCACTATATAATGATCTGAAATATCATCACTCTGCTGCAGAATTTCAATGCCATTAACATAAATTCCATGCAACAGTATTAAATCTAGAGCATGATTTTGACAATGTTAAACAATAATCTCAATCTGATAGCAAACCTTCTTTCGCTAGGTGCTGGTCCTGGTGTTACTGGTATTGGTGGTGTACCAGGCGCAGGTGGACTCTTTCCTGGGGCAGGGGGTGAGATAAATTGTGTGCCGTTGTGTTAAATGACAGTCACTTTATTAGAATGATTCGCCACTGATAAATGTTTTGTGTTTTGCCATGTGTCAAGGTCCTGCTGCACTCTCCCCCTGCTCAGGCAAAAGCTGCTAAATACGGTAAGCATGTATCGCATATTTAGGATCCTTCTTATTCAGATATACCATGGTTCTAATTTCTGTCAAACTGAGAGATCATGGCCCTGCCTTGTTCCAGGTGCAGGAGTAGTTCCTGGTGGAGCTGGGATTGTGCCAGGAGCTGGAGGGGTTTATCCTGCAACGGGAGGTTAAAAAAAACTGTCTATGCAAAATATCTAGAAGAACATTTAAACATTATAATGATCATGGAGTCTCAAAACCATTTCTTTTTTCTAAGGTCTTACTCCCGCTCAAGCCAAAGCAGCTAAATATGGTAACATTTATTTGTGGTGGGATTTCACAGAGATTTATATAGTTTATTCTAAGACCACATTTATAAAGCAATGTTTAGATTCTTCCTCGATCTCCTAGGTTTGGGTGGGGCAGCTGGAACTGGTGTTGTTCCCGGTGTTGGAGGACTGTACCCTGGAGCTGGAGGTGAGTGGGAACAAACAATCAAATCACTTCTTGAGGCAATTTGGAGCCACCGCACAAAATATCCATAGCTGCATTTCCACTGCTAGTGTGCTAGTGCATGCCAGGGCCAGTCCCGTTTCCACTGTCACTTCTGGGGCTTGATTGTGCCTCGTCGGTGCTTCCTCTGGGCCAACGGCCTGGGTTTTTTGGCCCAACGAATATCTTGGGCCAAAGCGGGCCAACTGAGGCTTGAGGTGTGGTCAAGGTGAAAGGCGGAGTTTATCTCCAGTAAGCGAGTTGTCAGGTTAGAGTGTCTGTGGCAAGATGCGCATTTGGCTGTATTACGTCATGCAAAGAACTTGAACTAAACTGAAAATGGAGAATCGCCAGTACTGGTCTGTGGAAGATACCAGGGCTTTTCTAAGCATCTGGGCCGAGGACGATGTACAACGCCAATTTGATGGCGTCTGCAGGAACGAAGAAGTAATAAAATACATTTTTGCTGAATTCGCAAAGCTAAGTATCCAGCGCACTACGATGCAAGTTTGAGATAAGGTAAAGAAATTGCAGGCGCAGTATAAAACCATTAAAACACACAATGGACACACTGGCATGCTGTTAGCCATGGCTCACACTGGCCCCACAGTGGAAAAGCAACTCATGAGTACAACTGTGCTTTGTCTTCAGATTTCGGATGTATCTGATTTCACATGTACATGCCCCTAAATATCAGTTTTACATTTTGGTCATGCAATCTCTTCTGCCTATGATGGTGCTTCTTGGTTCCAAAATTGGGCACTATACATACTAGATGCCTTTATGATCAAGTCACAGAAGTGACTGAATGGATTTTAATATCCCAGGGGCATTTTTCAAAGTAGTAGATTGGTTTGCTGCTTATTTTACTAAAATATTTTGAAGGTGCACCAGTCGGTGGAGTAGTGGGGGGAGCCGGGGGGATTCCAGGAACAGCTCCAGGAGCTGGAGGTGAGTTTTACACTACATTAATATTGCATCTGGTGAAACCTACAGTTCATGTCATAATGTTAAAATGTTGCTTATAATGAAGGATTAATCTTTTGGACAAAGTTCATGAAATAATAACAATAGAAATTACTTTTTTTACTTTAATTACAAATTATTTTTTAGTGTATCCAGGTGGAGTGAAGCCTCCTAAATATGGTAAGAGCTTTTACACATGTTTCAGGTGTAAATGGAATTTTACAATGTAGTGCGGACAAACACAGAATAAAAAAAAATTCAGTTTAACACTTTTGCTTGGAATTCTCTTCCAGTTATGGTTTATAGGTGCATGACATTTTGATTCAGACACTGCATGTACAGCACCGGCTTGAATAGGCTGGGGAGCCTGGACAATAGTGGGAACTTGGTGCTGCAAGCTACTAGTGTTTTAGTCTTGCTAGCATGTTTTCTGATGTTATATTATAAATGAAAAATAAAACCTAGTTTGCCATGGTATTAATCAAAGTGTGAGTAAGATAAAGAAAGTATAACTTTTAAAAAAATTATTCAGTACAAGTAGAGTACTTGAGATAGTTAGGTAGTACACTCTAAAAATGCTGGGTTAAAACAAACATTTCTGGGTTATCTGGCAACCCAGCACTGGGTAAATATTGGACAGAAGACATGCTGGGTTATTTTGACCCATCTGGTTGGGTTAAACATTTTTCCCACCATGCTGGGTTGTTTAATTTAGGTCATCTGTTGTTTAAAAATTATTATATTGCTGGCTTAAAATGGGCTGGAAATTAAAAATCACACACAGAATTACTATAGGCAACAGCAATAATCAAAATGTATTTATTTATTATCAAGAAAGAACACCCTTTCTAATTGAAGTTATTTGGGTGAATACAGCATAGTTTACAATATTACATACATTTAAAGTCAAGTCAAGTCAAGTCACCTTTATTTATATAGCGCTTTATACAAAACAGATTGTGTCAAAGCAACTGAACAACATTAATTAGGAAAAACAGTGTGTCAATAATGCAAAATGACAGTTAAAGCAGTTCATCATTGAATTCAGTGATGTCATCATTCAGCTCAGTTCAGTTTAAATATTATCTGTGCAATAATTTGCAATCAAGTCAACGATATCGCTGTAAATGAAGTGTCCCCAACTAAGCAAGCCGGAGGGGACAGCGGCAAGGAACCAAAACTCCATCGGTGACAGAAAGGAGAAAAAACCTTGAGAGAAACCAGGCTCAGTCGGGGGGCCAGTTCTCCTCTGGCCAGACAAAACCAGCAGTTCAATTCCAGGCTGCAGCAAAGTCCAATTGTGCAGAAGAATCATCTGTTTCCTGTGGTCACAAACATCACTGTTTATTATACAATGACTTAAAATCATAACTGACTCTGGGGCTCCAGTCCTGGTCTCCGCTGTCTTTCAGGGCTGTAGAGGTCCTTTCTAGGTGCTGATCCACCATCTGGGCTGGATATGTACTGGATCCAGGTGACTGCAGTGACCCTCTGGGGCAGCTGTGGCCTAATGGTTAGAGAGTTGGACTTGTAACCCAAAGGTCGCAGGTTTGAGGCAGGAGTTGTAGGTGGGAGGGAGTGAATGAACAGCGCTCTCTTCCACCCTCAATACCATGGCTGAAGTGCCCTTGAGCAAGGCACTGAACCTCCCAGTTGCTCCCCGGGCGCTGGATATAGCTGCCCACTGCTCTGGGTGTGTGTTCACGGTGTGTTCATTTCTCACTGCTGTGTGTGTGCAATTGGATGGGTTAAATGGAGAGCACCAATTCCGAGTATGGGTTACCATACTTGGCAAATGTCACAACTTTCACTTTTCACTTTCATTCTTCTAACGATGTAGCAAGTACATCGGGTGTTATGGGAAGTGTTCCCGGTTCCAGTTTACCTAAATAATGCAGGCTAACAATCCTTTAATGGATTTGGATATTAGAAGCGTATTAGTGTGTCATGTGTAAGCCAGGTTAAAGAGATAGGTCTTTAATCTAGATTTAAACTGCAAGAGTGTGTCTGCCTCCCGAACAATGTTTGGTAGGTTATTCCAGAGTTTAGGCGCTAAATAGGAAAAGGATCTGCCGCCCGCAGTTGACAGAAGCCCCTTTCACACTGCGATTCAGGCAAATACATGGGTAATGTGTCCGGGCATTTGTACCCGGGTTGCTAGATTTTGCACTTTCACACTGCCAGTAATTACCCAGAATATGCGTGTGCATTCACACACAACCCGTAAATGTCCCGCAAAGACACGTGATATCAGGGTGTGACGTGTAATGTACGAGTGGAAAACGCTAGGCACGTAAACTTTCACTGAAAACGTTGAACTATCTCAGCTTCAGCGCGGAAAGTAAGGAACTAACTGATCTCTGCTTCGTTACAGTTTGCACATATTTTTTCATTGCGAACGTTGATCTGCCTTCAAAACACACTAAAAGAGTCGTGCGATAACGCACGTCATCACTACGATACGGCATTAGTTCTGGCTTTTGTTCACACAGCGCTCGTTCCAGGACTGAACCCGGCAATGTTACTAGGTCCCCGACCCGGGTTCAATCCCGGAATCAACCCGGGACATGTTTGCTTTCACACAGAAGTCGACCTGGCAATGTTCCGGCAATTTGCCGGGTCCGACGTGCAGTGTGAAAGGGGCTTTAGATATTCTAGGTATTATCAAACTGCCAGAGTTCTGAGAACACAGTGGACGTGGAGGATTATAATGTAACAAGAGCTTGTTCAAGTACTGAGGTGCTAAACCATTCAGGGCTTTTAAACTTAATTTAAAATTGTTTAACAAGTATTTTAGAAATACAAAAGCCATATTTAAAAGTAGCATTTTAATTTATGTGTATTCAACTGGTCTCTGTAATGGATTTTTACTGAAATAGTGCTAATTCTCGTGCCGGTGTGTCACTAAAATCTGAGCCGGTGAAGGTCTGCTGTTTGCAGGGGGAACAGCGAACTTTAGACTGCAGCCTCGTGATTAACTCGCAGCTGAGAGATGGCATGACTGACTCCAAAAACTGCCCGTAAACAAACAGTACTGAGATTAGAGAACATATTTTAACATCATATTAAATTACACTCAGTATAATGAATAAAATCCATTTATGTTATGCAATTCAATTTGATTCAAGTTTATTTGTACAGCGCTTTTTACGATACAAATCATTGCAAAGCAACGTAGTAGCTTATCAGTGATGACTGTCAGTTTATGTGCATATGGCAGAAATGTTCAGAAAAATCAATAAAAGACGTAAACAAAAGACGATTAACACTATTAACAGCAATTATGCAATCAAACTTATAGCAAAATGTGGTAGTTGTGTATGTTGTTTCAGGGTTAGCATCATCTAAGGTCCTCTGAGGGGTTGGCATCATCTCTTCTCAGGTGTTCTGGATCCAGACTGGAACTTGTGTACATCCTAGTTACATCCCATGGCAAAACAGAGAAACAAATAGAGACATAATTAGCGTAGCTGCTGTTCCAGCCAAGTAAAATTAATTAGTTTAACCCAAGCTAATGTATAATAATGCGCATTTGATCAGATATAACTGCAGTCCAAGATAATGAGATGCATTATTTGAATGCTTGGCCAAAGAGGTGTGTTTTTAATCTAGATTTAAACAGAGAAAGTGTGTCTGAACCCCGAACATTATCAGGAAGGCTATTCCAGAGTTTGGGAGCCAAATGCGAAAAAGCTCTACCTCCTTTAGTGGACTTTGCTATCCTAGGTACTACCAAAAGTCCAGTGTTTTGTGACCTTAGGGAGCGTGATGGACTGTAGCGTGGTAAAGACTAGTTAGGTACGCAGGAGCTAAACCATTTAGGGCCTTATAATTAAGTAATAATATTTTGTAAATGATACGGAACTTAATAGGTAGCCAGTGCAGAGACTGTAAAACTGTAATATGATCATATGTTCTTGACCTGGTAAGGACTCTAGCCACTGCATTTTGGACTACCTGTAGCTTGTTTATTGAGGATGTAGGACAACCACCTAGCAGTGCATTACAATAGTCCAAGTCTAGAGGTCATGAACGCATGAACTAGCTTTTCTGCATCAGGAACAGGTAACATGTTTCGTAGCTTGGCAATGTTTCTAAGATGGAAGAATGCTGTTTTTGTAACATGGGAAATATGATTTTCAAAAGACAAGTTGCTGTCTAATATAACACCCAGATTTTTGACTGTAGAGGAAGTAACAGTACATCCGTCCAGTTGCAAATTGTAATCTACGAGATTCTGTGTAATGTTTTTTGGTCCCAATAAGTAATATCTCTGTCTTATCTGAATTTAATAGGAGAAAATTATTGGTCATCCAAACTTTTACATTTTTAACACACTCTGTTAGCTTAGATAATTCAGAAGCTTCATCTGGTCTCGTTGAGATATATAGTTGAGTATCATCAGCATAACAGTAGAAACTTATCCCGTATTTTCTAATAATATTACCAAGGGGCAACATGTATATTGAAAATAGCAGAGGACCTAGGACAGATCCTTGTGTCACTCCATATTTTACTGGTGATAAATGAGATGACTCCCCATTTAAATAAACAAAGTGGTAGCGATCGGACAGGTAGGATCTAAACCATCTTAAAGCCTGCCCTTGGATACCTCTATAGTTCTGTAATCGATCTAGGAGTATGTCATGATCTATGGAGTCAAACGCAGCACTAAGATCAAGTAAAACTAGCAATGAGATGCAGCCTTGGTCTGATGCAAGAAGCAAGTCATTTGTAATTTTAACAAGTGCAGTTTTCTGTGCTATGATGGGGCCTAAAACCCGACTGAAATTCTTCATAGAGATCTTTTTTTTTGTAGGAAGGAGCACAATTGAGCAGACACAACTTTTTCTTAAATTTTAGACATAAATGGAAGATTTGAAATGGGTCTGTAATTTTCCAGTTCACTAGGATCTAGTTGCGGTTTCTTAATAAGAGGCTTAATAACCGCCAGCTTGAATGGTTTTGGGATGTGACCTAAAGATAACAACGAGTTAATAATATTGAGAAGCGGTTTTTCTGCTACAGGTAAACAACTCTTTCAGTAATTTAGTGGGTACAGGATCTAATAAACATGTTGTTGGTTTAGATGCAGTGATAAGTTTATTTAGCTCTTCCTGTCCTATAGTTGTAAAGCACTGCAGTTTAACTTTGGGTGTGATGGGAAAAAAAGTATTAGACGCTGCAGAATCTACATTTGTTATTGTATTTCTGATGTTATCTATTTTATCAGTGAAGAAATTCATAAAGTCATTACTATTTTACTGTGAGGGAATATTTAGATCGGGTGGCGTCTGGTTATTTGTTAATCTAGCCACTGTGCTAAATAAAAATCCTGGATTGTTTTGGTGTTTTTCTATGAGTTTGTGGATATGCTCGGCCCTGGCAGTTTTTAGAGCCTGTCTATAGCTGGACATACTGTTTTTCCACACAATTCTTAGTTAGTTTTTCTCCATTTGCGCTCAAGTCTACAAGTTTCTTTCTTGAGAGCGTGGGTATTACTGTTGTACCATGGCACAGTACATTTTTCTCTGACCTTTTTCAGTTTTATGGGGGCAACAGCTTCTAATGTATTAGAGAAGATGGCACATGTTGCCAGTCATTTTGTCTAGTTCATGTGTATTTATGGATACACAGAGCAGTTGAGATAAATCAGGCAGGTTATTTGTGAATCTGTCTTTGGTGGCTGGAACAATAGTTCTGCCCGGACCTTAACGCAAAGCCATATAGTTAATATCATCAATACACAGAATGCATGATAGAAGGAAATGGTCAGTAACATCATCACTTTGAGGTGCGATATCTATATCAGTAAGATTGATTCCATGCGATATAATTAAATCTAGCATATGATTAAAACGATGAGTGGGCCCGGTGAGATTTTGCTTTACTCCAAAACAGTTTATTAGGTCAGTAAACGCAAGTCCTAATGCATCATTTGTATTATCAACGTGAATGTTCAAATCTCTGAAAATTAGCGCTTTATCAGTGGTAACCAACAGGTTTGAGAGGAAATCTCCAAATTCTTTTAGGAATACTGTATATGGCCCTGGTGGTCTATACACAGTAGCCAGAGCAAGAGATACGATAGATTTCTTTTGCATATCTGACAGTGTAACATTAAGCAAAAACATTTCAAATGATTTAAACCTGTATCCTATTTTCTGGGTAATATTGAGAATATCACTATATATTGTTGCAACATGCTAATAACAGTAATTTGGTGGAGTAGACTTATTTAGACCAACATAATCATTTGGTTTTAACCAGGTTTCAGTATAATCTGTGATCATTTAATTTACAATAACTACTTTGGGTGTGATCTAATGTTTATGAGCCCAAACTTTAACTAAACTTTTTTTTTTTTTTTTTTTATACATTTTTCTGGTTTAATCAAGATAAGATTTTATCTAGATCCTACATTAAATTTATATTTAGACCTCACAATTCGGGGAACAGACACAGTCTTAATAGATTGGAGCAAGTACTTCTAACATTTAAGCGAGTAAAACAAAAGCCATCATAGCAGTTATTTGAGAATTGTCTTACTAGTCATATGGAGCGTAGAGTCCTGGAGATGTTGTCCGAGAGCAGCTCCGCTCCGACTCTGCTGGGGTGCAGGCCATCAGCGAGAAAAAGCCTAGGAAGCTCCCAGAAAAGATTCCAATTATTAACAAAGAGCAGTTTCTGTTCTTTACACCATGACAATAACCATTCATTTAGAGCAAAAAAAAAAACAAAACCTAAAACACCACTAACAAACCAAAAAAGAATTCATTACAATATGAAAATCTCAATAAGGCTCCTGAAGTCCCTCTTCAGTGTCTCCATCTACCGCTGCATGGTGTCGTTAACCCCAGCGTGAAGCATGACCGCTCCGGGGCTCTCATCAGCCTTCAGGATTGCGGGTATCTGCGCAGAAACATCAAGAACATGAGCACCAGGGAAACAGTGAGTGTGCACTTTACCTTCGGCTAACGTAGCACGGATGTGTCGGACGATGGAGTCTCAGATGATCACAGCATCGCGTTCCGTCTAGCGGAGGGGAGAGAAGCGGTTCCGTGTGGAGATCTCGAATACCGGAGGGGGAGAGGTCATCGCCCGGGGCCTGGCTCGCGTCCTCCACAGCGGATGCACCCATGGTCTGTGATGTCCTGGCGCCGGAGTGAAGGACATCTGGGCAGATCGCGTCCTGGGTGCACGGTGCCTGTGGAGAGAAACACATGGGGGAGAGGTGGTGGGACTGTTAGTAGCGCACTGCATACTTACCCTGGACTTGTGAGCGTCAGCCCGGGAGGTTTCCAGCACGGCTCTCTGCTCTCTCAGCTGGGCCTCCCTCTGCTCCAGGACCCGAATCTGCTTCTCCACGGCCTCCAGCTCCACCAAATGCAGCTCGAACGTGTCATCACCTGCACTCAAAGGTAGACATACATCTGCCATTAAAGCAAGTAACAGTAAGTAAAGCAATTGTAATGTGTGTGAATAGAGTATTAGCAATGCTCGCGGGTTTAGCGCAACCATGCTGGCGATGCTAACGGGCTATAAGCTAATAGCGGACTCGGGAAATCAAAATAAAACTAGTGATAAGGTGCTCTGATTGTTTTTGTTGTAGAATACAATAGAATATATATTCTCACCTTATAGAAAGGAAAATGATGGTGTATAAAATAGATTTTAAGATTAAAAAATAGACGATAGAGAAATAACGTGACGGAGCTCAAACTTGAGACACACTATCCACCTTTAAAGCAAGGCAATGTTATGCAAGATGACACAGCTGACATCTCGTCCGTGTGTTGCGTAAAATTATATAATTTACACCACATTAAAGACTTTATAAATTAAATAAAATGTATACAAACCTTTATTTTCCGGAAACAGTGCACCAAATCAGCGGTGGTGGCACTGAGAACTGCTCTCTAGGACGCAAAAAGCCCATTCTGACTGTAACTCAGCAGCTGCATTGTTTCAACGGAGACAGGCTCAACCCAGCAGTTAGGTGGAAAAAAAATAACCCAGTGTTAAAAATGACCCAGCACATGGGTAAAAATATTAAAAATAACCCAATAAAATGACCCAACAAGCTGAACCCAGCATTTGGGTTCAAAATATTATTCTAAAATAGCACTTTCAGATCACTTTTACTGCATATCTTGTATATTGTAAAAAATCTAAAGAAATAAATTGATACCGCTTGGCTGCATGTCATGTCTGTAGGAGGGGCCGGTGTTGTCCCAGGCTACGGTTCTGTTGCTGGGTTCGGAGGAGTTCCTGGAGCTGTGCCTGGGGCTGGAGGTCTGTATATGTTCAACTGTCTACATTTGACTGTATATGTTCCAAATGTCAGTTAAGCTCATTTTGTTTCTCATGATAGTTTATTTTGGGCTGATGTTTAGTAATATTGATAAATGTTTTTAGGGCTAGGAGCTGGCGCCAAACCTCCTAAATATGGTATGGGTCTGACTATTTTATATGATTTGATAATGCTATCCCATTTTTTTGTGCTTTTTATTTTGCCATTTGCACTGGAATTTTGTAATAGAGCTTGAAGTTGACATTATAATAAAAAAAATATTTGACTTAAAAGCTGGATTGTTGGTAGGGTATTGTCTAGTCAAAGATTATGCTATTGTGGCCCCAGGAGTGCCTGGAGGAACAGGTTTGGGGTCCCCGGAGGAGTACCCGGAGGAGTACCAGGAGGAGTACCAATAACTGGAGCAGGAGGTATCACTGTTTCATTCTGCATAAAAGCATGATGAGATGTAAAAGGCCAAATATTAGATGACATGTTAGACATGTTAATTCTTTTAAACCTCTTTTTGAAATTTTGGATTAAAATATATGGACTCTATATGGATTTCTGTGTTTAAGGATACCCTGCTGGCGCCAAGGCTCTAAAATATGGTATTTGTATTCATTGATTATATATATAGATATAAGCAAGATGTATATAAGCTAGATCTTAGTAACCTTGAATTTGCTGCTCTAAATAAAAAATCTTTGTCTAGGTTTGGGTGCTGGTGGTGCTTTACCAGGTGGGACTGGTGTTGTGCCTGGAACAGGTAAGCAAAAATGCCTGTCAATGAGCAGAACTATAATGACTATAACAGCTGTTTATATTGTGAATTTGAATTTAGGTAATCAACAGTGTTTTCATTTAGAGACTGCTTGGATTTCTTTTATCTTTTTTTCTTCTTCAGCAATTTTTCCTGGTTTAAACTGTTTTTGATTTTGCCTAGCCATGTACAAACATTTTTCTATTTAAAATTTGAAGAGCCTGTTGCAACTCTAAATTAAAAAGCCTGTTAAATTACTTTCGGCTTTAAAGACATAAATCCATTTTTGTACTGTAAACATGTTCCTTGAAACAGATTGTTCTTGAATGTTTAAAAATGTTTGAAAATGTTTAAAAGTGTAGCTCATGTTCAATGGACTGAAACCATGACCAAGCATATTAATATGCTGCTTTACTCGAAATAAGCTTGCTGCTTTGAAAGTACTGGCAACACTTTTTGTTTTGTAGTCTATGGGAATGGAACTGGGGCTGGACCCCTAAATAAGGTAAAAAAAAATAAAAAAATAAAAATAAATAAAAACGGCCCCTGATTATTAGGTTCAGGTGTAACAAATTGACCTCCTAAACTATACAGATGTGCAAATCAGCACTATTTGTTTAGTTCTGTGGAATGTTTGTGATTTGTAATCAGCCAATTAGACATTAGGAAATACATTAAGTGGAAATAAAGTAAAACTGAAGCAGTATAAGCAAACTATAGTTTCGCTTCAGACGTGTGAGATGGTTTGTTGACTACCTTTGTCGGCTGACTAGTAAAAATGTGTAGACATGCAAGTCCTAGGGAGCAATTACATAGACGTGAGATTTGGAAATGGTTTATCAATAAATTTTGGTTTATAAAATTTCTGTTTACTAACATTGTCCAATACATTTTTTTTTAGTTTGCCAGTTAGAGAATGGACCTCTTTTGAAGAGTCTGTGACTGTTTAAAATATGAAATTAGATAATTTTGCTGAACATGTTTTCATTTTCACTCTTGTCTACTTTTACCAAAACATGTGGCACTTTAATGCCCTGCAACATTTAATTATATTCCATTGCTCCAGAATATACAAGTCATGATAACATGTCCTTCCTTGTGTCATTGCTGTCATCAGGTTTGGGTGGAGCTGGTGGAGTCCCAGGTGGAGTTGGAATAGGAACTGGATATGGAGGTAAAGTATTCCATTTCCAAATATTCAGCCAGTACACTACAACATTAAACCTGATGATACAACAACATGATGTGCTGTAATTCTTGCTGTGTTCTAAACTTGCTCAGAAATATACAAGTTAGTATCTATGCACCCAAGCCTTGACTTAAAGCAGACAGAGAATGGCATCCCATGTAGTGAGATGAGGTGTAACATGCAGTCTCTCTCTTTGGTTCACTGATCTTCAAATGCATCGCTGCGTAGGAAGGGTAGGATCTTCAGATAGGAAGTGTCTGATCTTCCTTTTGTAGTAAAGCTACCTTATATTGTAGATGAGCCTAGATGAATAATGAAGGTGTTGTACTGGACTTGCCAAGAAGACCAGAAGCTCAGTCTTCAGGGGAGTTGGTGTAGTTGGAGCACTAGTTAGAGATGGTGTAGTTGAATCTAGGCTGAGGCAAGTAAAGATGCAGTCACTTTGTGATCATAAGACTGCATGTCTGCATGTCTTTATGTTATGAGGAAATCAGTGGAAGAAAAAAAAAATCTACCTGGATGATAGGTGCCAGTGTATATCAAGAAATGGAGGAGACCAAGAACCAGACCCTGAGGTACACCAGTAGTTAACTGATGCGACTGAGAAACCCCTTTACTCTAAGGTATTCTGAAAATATAAACTTATGAGGTACAATAGAACTCAAACCAGCAGAGGTCAGTTTCCATGATGTTCAGACAGTAGTGAGGAAATGGTCCCAGACAGGTCAAGCAGAAAGAAGTGGAGGATTTCTCGCCAGTCAGAGAATGATGGATAGATTTTCTCAGATGTGTATTTGTGTAGATGGTTTTTACCCAAAGTAAAAGCAGATTTCATATTTCCACAGGATATGGGACTGGGGCAAAACCACCTAAATATGGTAAATTATTTTAATTTTTATACCAAATAGGAGTTTGAATATACTACAGAAACTCTCTAAACTAGGGGTCTCCAACCCTGCTCCTGGAGAGCTAATTTCCTGTTGACTTCAGTTCCAGCCCTGCTCTAACAAACCTGACAGTTGTTTTCCAATAATCCTGAACACCCTGATTAACTAGTTAAGGTGTGTTTAGTCTCGCAGAGCCAGACCTTCAGACTGAACATATTTTACATTATTACAACACCTCTCTCCCCAGTCTGGCATGAACGGCTTGAATAGTTCCTGTATCAAATGAAGGCCTGCCTTTTGAAATAGTTAGCTGGGCCAGTGTGTGTTGTGATTGGCTCCACTCGGCACCTGGTCGGGAAATGTCAAGCCACTTTCAGTGTAAATATAACAGCATCAGTGTAAATAAAACCAAAATAACAAAAAAATAAAAGCGTGATTAAACCCGGATGATTGTAACCACTCTAAGTTTGTCTGCTTGGGAAAGCTAGCGTGTCTCCGACTTAGTGATATAACACTCGCTGCCTTCTCTAGTGCAGTTTAACCAGGTCACTTCCCATTCGTCGATCTTTGTGATATCACTAATCCTGGAAAATATGCCTTGTAGTCCAAACAAGTCGTTCATTGAAAAGTGATTTCTGTTAAATAAAATATCTCCTTTTGAAGTGGACTTTGAGCTTTGTAACGTTGCAGATTTTTTTTTTTATGCTCAAACAGCAACATTACAGACTAACTAAAGTTGAAAAAGTGAAAAAGCATAATAGCACCCCTTTAAAGACCGCGACACACACGTCTCCCAGAAATCCTGTATAATTCAACCAATCCGATGACGACTTCGAAACTCCTGAAGTGTTTCCACTTTTGTGTGCTGTATGCATCAGACATTCAGCCAACGGTATTTTGTATGTCTTCGTTAATGAACAACTGATTCTGATCATCATCTCATTAGGAGAGAGTTCCATGAACTGAACTGAATGTGTCAGATAAAAAAGACATACAAAATCTGTAGAGCAATAGGTTCCTATTACCAGGATTTGAGAACCATTGTCTTAACTGGAAATCAACAGTCTTCTCTCTAGCGACGTATGCAGGATTTCTCTTAAACTCTTCCGTGTCTTTCATCTTTCTTTTGAGAGCCACGACCACAAATCAACATCCAATCAACATCCAAGGCATAGAACCAAACCATGCTCTATTTTATTATAGTCCTCTACATTTGAATGGGCATAATGGAAATACATATCTCACAACACCTCTTTCTCCTCGATATTAAAAACAAAAATCACACACATGCACAAGAACAACGAGGAGTACCAGGTGGAGTACCAGGTGGAGTACCAGGTGGAGTACCAGGTGGTGTACCCGGTGGTGTACCCGGTGGTGTACCCGGAGGTATTTTTATTATATATACAGTTGCACCATTTATTCAAGACATATTTTGTTTAAAATTACAATTCACTTGTGCTTAAATCCTAAAAAATATTTAAATTTGACTGAAATATCATAACAATTAAGCAAGCATTATAAATCATAAATTGTGATCTAAAATATTAATTCTCTAAAATGAATTTATGGTATTGCAGGGTATCCAGCAGGAGTTAAACCTCCGAAATATGGTGAGAGAACAATTTGTATGTCTGCCTAAAAAGGTATTTTAAGATTTTGTATATTTTTTTTATTTTTTTATTTTTATACTTAAATGTTTACACCAAAACAAATGAATAGCACTTTTGAAAAATGTCTAAAATCATATTTACTCGAGGTGTACAGCCTACTCATGATATAAATAAATGAGTAGTTTAGGACACTACCTATTAAGAGCAAATTAAAATCGTTAAAACGTATTTATTTCATATTAAAGAAGTATGCAGATATGCAAGTAACCATTCGTGAAAATATACCCCAATTACATACTGCCAATATCCTTATTACAGTATTTTTATGAACTTCAATAAATTAAATTGATTATAGAAAAAAGAATGTTTGTTGATTAGCAAAATTATGAACATTTAATAGAAAATGCTGACCATTCTCTTTGATTACAATAAAATTACAATAGCACTTTAGATTAGGGAACATAATTCACTAACTAGTGGCTTATTAGCATGCATGTTACTTGCATATTGACTGTTTATAAGTAGCTATAAAGCATATATTAATGCATGACCATATTCTAGATCCCTTAACCCTACCCCATACCTAAACACTACATTACTTACTATCAATAACCAGCAAATTAAAAGTTTATTGAGGGAAAACTCTTAATAGTTAATAGTGAATATGTGTCCCCTAATCTTAAGTGTTACCAAAATTACTAGTCATGGCAGCTGCCTGTACATTTTTTCAAAAGAATCATAATAAACTGTAGTAAAAGAGGTGTTAGTGCAAACTATGTGGCAATGATATGAATGGTGACATGGGTTGCCTGCAGGAGTTGCGGGAGGTGCAGGTACAGTACCTGGTGCAGCAGGAGCACCACTGCCTGGAACTGGGACAGGACTGACACCAGGAGCCGGGGTTGGAGGTACTTGATTCAACTGACCCACAAACAGGTCACTATCAGTGTGAGATAATAATCACAAGCAATCAGTAAGACTCATTTCAATGTTTTCAGGATATCCTGGTGGAATCAAACCTCCTAAAACTGGTACAGTAGTTCATATATATAAGATTCATATATTTCTTAACAAGCTGCTCCATCTAAACCTGTTGCCTTTTAATAAAGTAATGCAGCATAATGGATCCCACTTGATGCACTTCTTCCCATTGTCTGCCAGGCACTGGGATCACTGGAACTGGAATAGCAGTTCCTGGAGCAACACCTGGTGGTGACTTAGTGGTTGTACCGGGTGGCACTGGCATCGGTGTTCCTGGAGGTACTGGTCTGCCCGTTGCACCAAGTGGAAAACCAGGTACAACAAATAGGCTTACTCCACCAAATGCCATGAAGCACATAATATGTCATGCTTGATTTGAGCTAATGTGTTTGTTCCACAGCAAAGCTTCCAACTCTGGCTCCTGGAGGGACTGCTTTACCGGGTAAATACAAAACTGATTCTGTTTGATAAATGAGCAATCTCTATGCACTCTTTATTACATTTCAGTTTGTTGCCAAAGAAAGAAAGTAGTAGCTCATTCAAATAACGTACAGATTTTTGAAACAGTTTTCTGCAAAGAGTTAAAGTACAGACAAATAATGGTGATTGAATTGGGGTCAGAATTACAGTTATTTCAAAATGAAACATATCCATTATTTCATAGACTAAACCTTTAATATAATAAAGAATCCAGATTTAATCAATAGCATCCCCTTAATATGTGCCTTATACAAAATGTTGAGCCTGTCCTCCAACAAAAAATGACCATATAGGTCGTTTGTCCAAGCACCTTATTACGACCTATATTTACGTTTTAAAGTTAAGCGGCCTCTAGCGGGCATAAAAATAATGACAGTATCGCGTTGCGTCTGTCGTCATGAAATGACGTATAACGTCATTACCAATCAAAAAGCACGTTTATTTTAAATGCAATGTGTGGACTTTTTACCACCGATCTCACAGTAATTCGTACATATTTTACTAGGTGGCTTATTCGTTCGAATGACCACACCTAACCCCACCCCCTAAAACTAACCCTCACAGAAATCCTGCTAAATTATGCTTTATTGAGCATATACATTTAACGTGCACATCCTTTCTCTGGGATCGAACCCATGATAGCATGATTGCATATCAAGGCATAAAGCAATAATCTACCAACTGAGCTACACGAAACGCAAATCACAGTGCAAATAAAAGAGTACAAAACATTAATATGAAAACGACCTTTTGCCGATAGGGGCACAATTGTAGTATACGCTCTGATGGGTCGTATTTCAGGGATTTGGACAAACGACCAATACGAGCGTATTAGTTGGAGGACAGGTTGAAAATGTTACATATGTAACCCTGGTTCACTGAGTAGGGAACAAGATGCTGCATCATGCGATAACACTTTGGGGAATGCCCTTTGGCATGACAGTGTCTGAAAAATGTGTGCAATCACACCATTGGCTGATGAAGAGGTCAGCTGACATAGTGCACTTCATCACCTACACCATAAAAGGCCATCTCAAACATCACATCCTCAGATTATCTGAAAGAAGATGCACAGGCCTGCCTGAAGTATGGCAATGAGACGCAGCATCTCATTCCCTATTCAGGAAATAGGAATTCAAGGTTGCGTCATTGGTTGACACAATGGGAAACTGTATACCGATTAATCCATTCTGCAAAATGGACTTGGTAATTACAGACAAGTGTGTTGGAACAGGGTTGGAACTGAACCCTGCAGGTAGGCTGATCTCCAGGAACAGGATTCAGTACACCTGACTTAGGACAGTCCTCAGACACTGACTCTTGAGGCTCAAAAGATGGTCTGATAAAGATCCAAGAAGAAGATCTCGCTGGGCAGAAAGGCCTCAGCCATCTGATCCCATGTAAACCACGGGAAATTAGGGAGTATCTCCCCAATGAAGTACTGTCGATCTGCACATGCAGAAGTTTTTTCTTGGAGGAATTCAAGGCAGTGGACTGGATCCAAATGATGCTGCTTACACTATGATGCGAAAGGCTGCCACTTCAGAACATATACTTTTCTAGTAGAGGGAGCCTTAACAATCAAAAATTTACTAGAATTGACTAGATTTTAATATTGGCAAAGGCAAAGGCAAAACTCATAACTTCAACTGCTTAGGCCAGGGTCTTGAACTAAGCCCTGCAGTTGAGAGAGCAATCTCCCATGGAGGGCCTACCAGGAGGAACATTAGGTCTAAGAACCAATCTCGGGCTGGCTAGCATAGGGCGATGAGCAATACGCCTACTTCATTCTGCCTTACACTTGCTAGAACTCCCAGGAGCTGTACTATCAGAAAAAAAAGCATGCAGAAGAGTGTCCACAGAAGCCAAACTCCTTTGCTCAAAAGAGATAGCACTTCTTGTGCTAAAAACGGTGCCTCCCAAATAATTGCAAAACTGCAAAACTGTGTATTGAAACCCCTCTAACAACCACATACAAAAATGGTGTTTTGCAGAGAATGGTCAAAAAGTCAACTACAGTTTGCTGCCTCCCAATGCACTAGATGTGGCAGGTTTAGCCAAACACTGTGGGAGAATGAGCATCCCAATGGGCTCGCCATTGAACAGCCACTACATCTGGTCATCTGCTGTACTTGGTGGCATGGAGGGCAAGGTCTGTGGGTTGATGTAGCTCTTGACCTGCCTCAGGGGTTCAGCCCACACCTCCATCTATTTCCCTGAGCAATTCCACCATGGTGTGCAGGCATGCACTAGCCTAACCAGTTGTGACATAGGCTTTACCAACCCATCTAGATGTAGCTCTGTACTGTCTGAATGGTAATACCGGTCATCTCCAGGACTATTGCTATGACGCCCAAATATCTTGTCTAGCTTGTCTAGGTTTTGATATTTTCTGTTGTTTTTGTTATTTTTAGTTGAAAACAGGGAGACACACAGTATATTTACATTGGTTTTGTGGTTCAGAGGATAAAATGGCAACTCTTACAGATAATAATATTACTGTATATGTTTGCTGATCACTTGTATAAGCCTCTCTTCCCCCTGTAACTGATCGTCTTCCACTGTCAGCTTGCTGGTATCCCCCCCCCACCATCTATCAAATTGAGCCCTAGTTTTTCAAGCTTGTTTCCTTCATCCCACAATGCACCCTGTTATGGCAGCGGCCTCTGGTTTCTGCCTCCGCTGGCCTCTGAGCTAGTCACCTCTATGCTGCTTATCTTTAAACTGCAAGGGTTGAAGGTGGAACATGTTGTTTCTTGGCAGGACCGACGGCTATTGTAGCAACTGGCAAGGCCACTGAGCCCAGTAAGATCTACTGTTGCATGTACAAATGTCTTGTCTATTAAGCTTTAATGCTCCTTCAAAAGTGAAAGTGAAACATGACCGTGACATTCAGCCAAGTGGTGACCCATACTCAGAATTAGCATTTACTGGCCATCCGAAGCCACACACAGAGCAGTGAAACACACACACACACTGTGAACCCACCCGGAGCAGTGGGCAGCCATTTTATGCTGCGGCGCCCCGGGGAGCAGTTGTTCGATGCCTTGCTCAAGGGCACCTAAGTCTTGGTATTGAAGGTGGAGAGAGAACTGTACATGCACTCCCCCCACCCACTTTGCCGGCCCGAGACTCGAACCTAAACTTCGATTGGGACTGCATTTTCTCAAACCTTTTACTTAAACTAAGAATGCTTTACCATTAAGCTTTAATGCTCCTTCATTTTCCCTCTAACTTTTGCTGTTATCTGCACTTGAAATTGCCAATCTGCATTTTCTCAGGTCTGTTACTGACACTATGTAGCAGGATTTTTTTCTCTGTAAAGAATGGTCCTCTGGTCATCCATGTTTCGTGTTTTCAAAACATGCACACTGAGTGCTAAGAAAGAACATGCTCAGTTCCAAGCAGGGACCAAAATTAACTGTGTGGGTCACAACTGGCTTTTATAGGTAAATCAAGCAGAGATGACAAGTGATTTCATTAGGAATTTTAACATAATACTGTATATAGTTTTACTCCAATCAAAGACGGACATATCTGTCATGAACAACCCCAGTGGAATAATAACACACATCTATCTTGTGTCAGTTTATGGCCTTTCTTTTTTCTTACTTCACCATCCATTGGCGGGTGAAGCTAAAAGTGAATTTTGGACCCTGATTCCAAGTCTTCTGTGTATTAAATTAGACTTCATTTGTATGTTGAGACCCATTCAGAGTCTGTTGTTCATCACCTGTTGATGGATCATTCTCAGGATGCTGTCCCATTTGTCAATGTGAATATATATGTATATATATATATATATATATATATATATATATATATATATATATATATATATATCATGCACTATAATAGAAATACTGTGAAATTATTATATTTTGTGCCAACCCTGTTGTGTGGCTGAAAGTCAGTGTTGGAGTGGGTAATAACAGCCTGAGCTACCAAATATATTTATTTTTACATTCAGCATTCTTGTACTTTGTGATAAGAACAATAATGCTTCAAATCTTGAAAAGACACAAACAGTGATATTTCTGTTTCAATAAACATAAAAGTGAGGTCGAATTAGTTTAGTTTAATTTCAGTATAACCCACTAAATCCCAGTAGTCATTAATGAGATTAGATCTATCAAAACTTTATAATCTGCAATGTTATTAAATCACTCAGTCATCATAAGGCTCAAAAGATACCGTTTCCTGAGAATGACCCAGATGGGGTCACTGCTGGACACACTGGGGGTCGTATTCATTGTTGGGCTGTGTTTGTGCATTCATCTGACTGTAGATGTACGCTGATAACCATGTCATTTTCTGTTACTTAGGTGGTGCGCAAAGAGTGCCTAGTGCTGGTGAGTACAAATAGAGATAGTATGCATGCAGTTTACCAGCACTGGTAAGTATGTGTCCAGCAGCTCACACATCTGTGTTCTCTGTGTTTGAATGCAGGTGTTTATAAACCTGGAGCTGGTAAGTCGTCAATATACATCATTAGACACTCGGGGTGTGACTTACCTTGAATTATGTGTCCTGGCATTCAGATACATCATTCATCCTGAGCTGTGAGGCTCAGTGTATCATTTCCTGTCAAACCCACCTACTTCCTGACTAACTTGACATTTGCCCAATTTACTTTGGGATCACCCAATTAAAAAATAAAAATAAATAAATAAAATAAAATAATCAAAGACCAAACTGACAGTCCAAAGCTCTATAGTTGTTGATAGAAAGGACAAAATATTCAGAAAATAATCTTTTTTAAATGTGTGCATTACTTAGTTATACCTCTTGGGGGCAGGGTAAAATCACTTGTGACAAAGTTCTTTGTCCTCATATCATCTGTGTGATTTCAAGGAATATTAAAAAAAACAAAGATAATGCCAACTCCACACTAACCTTTTATTTACTTAGACAGCCACTATGGTAAAACCATGTTATATTTTTTACTGTGTAAATACTTGAATATGTCATAATGCAGTCTAGAGTATCATGATGCATCTGATATTAAGTATCATCCTCCAAAATACTTTCAGTGTAAGGGTAAAAAAGTCCTGATATATAAACTCAGCAAGCATAGTTGTAACAGATAAATAATGACCTGTGAAAAAACAGAATTCTATACAATCTCCCACTGGGTAAAACTCAGGAAGTGTAAGTGTAAACGCTGAAGTATGACCACTCACCTTGATAGGCACCTATATTTGACTTCAGTGTAAAGTACACTTGTGTATTTACAGGTCCTGGTGTGGTTTACCCATATGGATATGGTAAATATTATAAGTCCATCATTAAAGACAAAAACACATTAAAAACTTACCAAAGTCAAAATCATGCTGAATGTTTCTTTGTCCTGTTGTGTTAGGCCCATTTCCTGGTAGCACTGGAGCAGCTGGAATTGGAACTGGTGTATTACCTGGAGCCAAACCTCTGAAAGCTCCTGGTGAGATCATATACTGTACCAGGGGTGGTCAACACCGGCCATGTTATAACATGCAGAATATATATATATATATATATATATATATATATATATATATATATATATATATATATATATATATATATATATATATATACACATTCTGATTCAAATGTAAATGTATAACATTTTGAATAACGTCTTAACCTGGCATTTGTTTAGAAAATCATGCTCAAGCAAGCTTAGAAGAGTTCTCAAATCAGGATCTGACTGTATGCTGACAGCACCCTCCTAGACCCAGTGTGTGTGTATGTGTGTGTTTGGTGCACCAGTTGTAGGAGCAGTCGGAGTCCCAGGTGTAGGGGGAGTTGGAGGGGCAGGACTTGTACCTGGAGCAGGTGAGATGTAATGCAACACCAAATTACTTAATACTTGATCATTTAGCAGTGTTCCTGTAGGTTGAAAAGTACTAAAAGTACAATATTAAGGTTGCATGTTTTCAATGCAATATATATCACTTTGAATAAAAATGTGTGCAAAGTGCATTAACAGCTGGGAGTCAAATGCTTTTGGAAGGGTGCAGGTTTTTTCAATTTTTCTTGAAGGTGTGAAGGCACTCGGCTGTCTAAATACAGACTTCTGTAGGGAGGATTTGCATTTGTTAGTGAAGTTAGGAGGGTGCTCCAGAACCTGATCAAAATATCAGTGCCTTGGATGTGCCGTCTTAAACAGAGGTGTAAGATTGAAAACCAAATATGCCACTATATTCTGCATCATTTGCTCAGATAGGAAGGTTGTGATTTTCCTGCACTACAGGGTTTGGCCAACATCAGTCCTGCAGAGTATTGCTTAAACCAAATCTTTCTATGAGGGTAATAAGAGATCTCTTAAATGTTGCATATATCGGGAAGAGGAGGGGGCCAAGCATCAAACCCTGAGGTACCCCAGTCCCAAAGGATAGCCAATGTAATTTAGACTTAACTTTAAGATACTCCAAAGGTTAGCAGGGAGTGCAGATCCTGTAATGCAGTGTTGAGGATAGATCATTTTTACCAAAATTAGCAAATTTTTATATATATATATATATATATATATATATATATATATATATATATATATATATATACATATATATATATATATATAATATCTCATGAGTTGTGATGTACTCCTACAAGGACGGCCCTGACTCTGTGCCATGACACACGCACACCATTTTCTGTCAAAATACTGAACATACTACTGAAATAGCTTCCCTTGTGTTAGTGGGCTGTTGTTAAAGACATGCGATCATCTTGTTGCAGGTGGAGGGTATCCAGCAGGTGTTGGTGTGGGAGCCGGTGCTAAACCACCTAAACCAGGTAGCAAAAGAAAGCATACAAAAAATTAATGTTCTGCAACCCGACTCCACACTGTACTTCAAAAGCATTGCAAATTCATTTTCAAAGATTTTTCCCAAGAACAAATGCACTGCCCATGACCATAGATTAACACTGAAGCTTCAATAACAGCACGCCTTCTCTGCTGGGGAATTGTAGAGGATATAGGGAAATGCATCTAACAAGTACAACATATTCATTGTGGGTTTTTGTTTTCGTCCTCTAAATTGTGTGAGCTATGATTGTGCTGAGTGTTTAACATCTAACTCTGTCAACAGGCTATGGCTCTTTGGGTACAGGATACGCACAGCCAGGTGAGGCCCAGCATTAACTGGACAAAGAATGATTGCTTCACACAGATCTTAATTGGCATCTATACATGTTCTTGAATTGTCTATATATTTGTGCTATAGACCAATTTTACTGTAAAATGAGGAGAGGTGTTATAGAAATAGTGCGCGAAGTGGGCCTTTACTGGTGCTGAGCTCTGCCAATTATGTGACTCTGTTAACAGTGACAGGAATGATTGTTTTGGTCTTTTGACATGCTGGTACTCTCTCAAAACCAGAATCCCCCAGTCAAATAGAAAACCCCTCTGTCCTGCCCACGACACATGTACTTTCACACTCATAGCAGTAACACACTTGTGTAATCTCTCTCACACACACAATGAGATCATGGGTTTGTACTGGTCCTTTGAGCAATGGTTTGGTGTCACTGTGTTCTCTCAAGCACCGTCCTTTCAGAACATCTTCCTCAATTGGCTTTTCTGCTTATGCAGATACACTGCAAACCCAGCCAAAAACCATCTGCCAGAATACTCGCTGTATTCACAACACACAGTCACAACAAAAGACGTTTCTCCTGAGAAAAAAAGACTAAATTACTCTTACATTTGTGTCCAATGGCATTTCAGAAGAGATCGAAGTGATCTCAATCTGTGCTTTAATTTGCCAAGATACTAAAGCCTCTATACTTAGGATTAGTATACATTATAACTTGTAATCTGTGTTATAGATCAACTGAGTTACAGATCTAAATCTTTGTGTCTTTTCTTCCTACAGGTGGTGTAGCTCCAGGAGGATATCGAGGATATCCACAAGCATATCCAGGTATCATTTTATAGAAATAACCCAAGGCTAAATTCATATTGTAACTCCTTATAGAATTCAGCCCCTCTGTAGTTAATTTCCCATTTCGAGGGCCGTTGTACGTTTGATAAGATGTCTCAAGTGTTCCCTGAAAGTGTCTGTGAAGCTTTCAGCTCAAAATGTGTGTTTGTCTTTAAAATGAGCTGCTGCTCCCCAACCCCCTTTCCAGAAGAGGGAGGAGCCTGTGACTTAGTGGCAATAATCAAAACAGCTGTTTTTTATTATCTTAAATGCATATTGCAGTTCTTTGTCATCATCAGTTTATTTCTTGCATGCATTGTCAGTTTAAACTTCTGATATGCAGTTTTTTTTGAGTGCACAGAAATCCGTCTGTTTTGCATCAGCTGTCAAAAACATGCAAGGTTATGTGAAAAACACACAGACGTCACATAAAAACACAGTTGGTTATGTCTGTGAACATAAACAGCTTCGTGTGTATCAGTATATTAGATCTGTGAAATGGTGACGACACACTACTAATGTAACTCAACCAGGCCTTGCCCACTTTTGTTTTTTAGCATATGTCTTGGGTGGGATTTATTTAAAGGTGGGATACTGTGATGAGTACATTCATGAAAGAAAACTCAGGACTACAGTCTAGATGTTTGAGGGAGTTCAGAAACAGTGCTTGCTGATATACATAGAGAATGACATTGGATTGACTTTGTGCTTTGTAAACTTAATCATTCTCATGCACAAACATAAGGAAAAAAAATAACCTCATAATAAGACCCCTCTAAACAGCATATCCTGACAGGCAATATGCTGAAAAACTGCTGAAATCCACTCACTATGAAAAGCACTGGCTTGAAGTGCAAATATCATGGAAGGTGTATTTGCATTCTGACTATAATGTGATTCTCGGTGCTTGCTAATACACACACTCAAGCTGCTGTCATACAGCACGCTATTATGTGTTACTTATTATATAATCACGACGTAGAGTGCTCGGTGGCTTTATTATTATTTCCGTCCAGATGCTCTTGGTCACAGCTGGTCATAAATCTCCTGCTGGAACAAACAGTAATCCGGACGCTGTCTGTTGGCTTACTCACAGTTCCTATTGGCATCTACTTCACACAGTTATTCTTCGCTTTACTTACTTAATTAGACACAATGCCACATTTCACTGTCACTCATGTGGTTTGAACAGCTCATAATACAATGATTTCTTGTGTTTTAGGAGGATATGGAGCAGGACTGTCACCACAACAAGGTAAACGCTCTTAAAACCCTTACAACATCACTGGAAGATGCAGTAGAATGAGACTGTTGAGCTCATTTGGTCACTTGATTAATGTGTATTTCGTGTGCTTCTTTCCTCAGCCAAAGCAGCCAAATACGGAGGTGGACTGACGGGATTCCTGGGAGCAGGTTATCGAGGTACGAGATTAATCCCGCCACCACATAATCACTGATTTCTCATAATCACTGATCTCATTTCTGCTGTCCTCAACTAAACGTCCTGATCCTAAATCACACCAAACACTGGCCTACTTCTACTGAAGTTAAGATGTACATGAGCATGTGTGACCCTGGAGCACAAAACCAGACTTAAGTGTCAAGATTTCTACATCATCTGAAAGCTGAATAAATCATCTCTCCATTGACATATGGTTTGTTAGGAGGACAATATTTGTCTGAGATACAACTATTTGAAAATCTGGAATCAGAGGGTGCAAAAAAAATCTAAATATTGAGAAAATCACCTTTAAAGTTGTTCAAATGAAGTTCTTAGCAATGCATATTACTCATCAAAAATTAAGTTTTCATATATTTACGGTAGGAAATATCTTCATGGAACATGATCTTAACTACTTAATATCCTAATGATTTTTGGCATAAAAGAAAAAGCGTTAATTTTGACCCATACAATGTATTTTTGGCTGTTGCTACAAATATACCCCAGAGACTTAAGACTGCTGTTATGTGAGTTTATAAAACCAGAGCCGCACTGGTGGACGTCATAAAGTAGTTGAGATGCTCTGGAGGATCTTTCCGCATTGAATTCAGACTCCATTCTGATATGAATTAGGCAAATTTCTGATGGATAAAATCGGTTACATTTTTTTAAACATTTTTTTTCTTGTTGAACTTCATGAATTTATTTCGGTGTGTTGTCATTTCACGTTTCAAGGGATAGCTCACCCAAAAATGAAAACTGTCATCACCCTCATGCCATTTCAAACCCAGCCGACTTTCCTTAATCTTCATTCACACAAATGAAGAAGAGATAGTATTTAATGTAAGCTGTGGTGTTGTTCTGCAGGAGGAGCCGGCTGCCAAGGAAAATACTGCGGGAGGAGGAGAAAGTAAAGGATCGCTTGAGATGTGAAGTGACCTCAAGAAACATGGTGCTACTGCATGCTCCAGAATGTACTTTTGATACTCAAACAAACAATCCCAACATGCACAAGTGTTATGTTTTGTACTGATATTAAGTATTTGTAACAAATCCAAATCCAGATCCCCGATCCATCTAGTGTTTTGTGAAAATAATTCCAATCCTAATGGCACATTCCATCACCTTACTGTTTCCTATTATAACCGGGTTGATTAGCTGGCAATGCTGTTGTGTAACTGCAAACGTTTTAACCACGACCTCTTATTTGTGGATGTTTCTGAGACCATCCGAAGCTCTTTTGATCAGATGCAGTCACGATCTGGCGCTCTTGACTCTTTCACATCTCCCAGCGTCCTCGCTGACTCATGAGTGAAAGCGTCCTGTCATTCTGCTGATTGAAATACTTCACGTCTGGCTGTGCTTCAGCTCAGGGGTTTGCCTTCCGCAGCTTTATAACTACAGTGCTTCATGGGTGACTCTCTCTCTCTCAATTAAACACACACACATAAAAGAAATTATATTTTGCATAAAGAAAATTAAGTCTGCTTTAAGAGCACAGATTCTTTCGATTAAACACTTTTCCCACCAAAATTCTAATGATTTTGGTGCTTTTACTTTTTTTTTCTTCTGTAATTATCAATTATTCTCAATGGTAATATTTTATTCTCATTACTGTAATACAAAAAAAAAAGTGTTTTATTTAAAGGCAGTAATACTTCCATGATGTATAAATACTTTTGCAGTGAATTTATTTCTAACATTATTTTCATTTTCTTCATGACAATATAATTTCTTTTCATTTGTTGCGATGAAACCCGTGACATGTTCTTGACATGTTCTGTGAGACAGATTCACCCCCTCTAGATGATTTAGGCTTTCATGAAGCATCAGTGAGTGTCTTCGATTCAAATCTGATCTCCTGATTTGAGACGCTTGAAAAACAGGAAACAACAATATGTGTGCAAATGCATACTGCAGACATAGAAACAACACATTTTACGCTAAGAGAGCTCTGTGGATGGTAGAACGTCTGACAGCGACAGCGATCGCAGACTGTGTGAAGTATGAAGAGCTCTGCTCTGATTATGCTGAGAACAAGCAGAAGTGAATGACAGCTTATGTCTAATAGCAATCATCTGTTTTGGTATCTGTCCGGTGAAGGAAACAAACTGAAAGTAACTCTGTAAAATAGTAATCATAGTTCTGACTTGTACATTATGTATGTTTAAACCTGGAAGATTAAAAGATGTGCTTATGTTTTTCCCCGGACCCGGGGACTACAGGTGCTTCCATCATTTGACCAAGAATGTGTTTCTTTAATCGCTGTGTATTCACATAGAATTAGTTTATATATATATATCATATATGTATATCATACGCTTACCGTAGGTTGGATCATTTAACAACAGGTTACTTTGCCTTATGTTGTTTGTTTTGCACCATTTGAACATGACATGTTGTCCAATTATCGAGATTGTACACATCATATGACAATAACTTCTTTCTTTTAAATAGCTTCTGCATTGTAGTCACTGTGGAACTTGCAAAACTGTGTGTGCTATTTTAAGATGTGAGTGTGTGTGTGTGTGTGTAGGTGATGTTTGTAAATCTCCTCAGTGTGTGTGTCTGTCTGTCCCGAAAGCCTCACTAGCCAATGTATTATCAAACATATAACGTGTCAGTTTTTGCTATACTTGGTTGATACTGTTTTTCGATCCATCTGGAGAGACACTTTATCATGTATTAATGTACCTGGTGCTGTATTTGACCTGCCTGTGAGCCCTACCAGGTCTCCTCTATTGTGCCGTGGGATTTCCATCTTATTTAAATAAAGGGGCGGGGCTGTTGCACTTTTTCCACAACCTATATTCCGACTAGTTCCCGGAAATCCCGGCATTTTACCTGCTCTAGTGAAAAAAAATAAATAAAATATTTTAAATTAAAAATGGCGTTCTTGGTGTGCATGATTGTGTAAAATGATAAACACACACCGTGTCTGTTAACCACAGCTTCATGTGGATTATTGCATTAATAAAACAGTTACCACACCCTGATTTCATCAAATAAACACACAGCAACAGTAATACTGAAGTAATGAGGTCACAGGGGTGTGTTTACAGAGAATTTTACAACAGTGTCCAAAGAGGCTCAGCCATTTCTAATCAAGGACTGGACCTTCTATAAAACAACATCCCAAACACAGTGTTAGGTTACAGTGCCTTAGGAAAAACAGCTCATCTTTAAAAATAAAGCTTATACATAAACCCAAATAGGAAATAAAAGTTATTGAATAAGCATGTGTTCTGAGACACTGGTGTCTTGTATTTTAGAGCAGTCAATGCAATTTATGAAAGAAATCAACTAAATCTGTATGTGTGTGAAAATATTCAGATGCAACCCCTTTTGTAGTCATTAACATTTTCATAAGTAACTGTAGTTTAATTACACATTTTTATCTCAGTAACTGTAACAGATTACAGTTTCATTTATTTTGTAATTAAATTAACTAATTCTGTTACTCCCAAACACTGTATACAACACAAACAAACAAACAAACAAACAAACAAACAACAAAAACATTTAAAAAATTGTATTCATGACATCTCTAAACGGGCGCTGCAATCTTTCTATGAAGGCTATATATATATATATATATATATATATATATATATATATATATATATTATATATATATATATTATATATACTATATATATTAATTAATAAAACAACTGGATATTGTCATTGTTGTCCTTCAAAAGCGCTCTTATCAAATGTTACTTTCTTGTCTTTTAATCGGCGTCACAATGTATCAGGGAGACAGCGCGAGCGCATGCGCGCCAGTGTTTTCCAGGGCTGGTGTTCATGTGTCTGGAGCAGTCCCACTATGGCCAAGGCTCGGGAAGCGCCCAGGCGCGTAACTAAAACTGAAACTACACTCAAAGCTTCGCCAGCGGACTCCCGCCTACTTACCGACTCAAAGCCGTAAGCTAATCAGACAGCAGCGCGACGCGACGCGACGCGTGTAATATTCATGAGGCGAGGCTTTGCTGTTTGCAGCGCAGCTCCAGCGCCGCGTTTCTCCAGCGCGTCTGACCGCAGAGGGGAGCTTCTGTCGCGGCGCTTGAATGAGGTTGATGCTGCTCTGCTGCTCCTGGAAGGACGAACGCATGGGAGAGGAGGAAGGTTAGTGTGTCTGGTGTACACTGCTGATGCTGAGGATGATGATGATGATGAGGATGAGGATGTGTTGTGTCGCTATAGCGTGACCTGTGAAGAAGCACATGTGTGCTCACTGCTGCTGCAATATTGAGAGAAACATTGACTCAAGTGTCTCCTCAGATGCTCACTATCCCTTCACTTGTGTTCACTTCAGCAGCTGTCTGATTTAAAGAGAGGAGGTTTGAGCTGGTTGGCTTTTACTGGTGCATGCATACAATTATCATGCACCAATACCATGTTTATGGATGTTTACCATGGTTTTTAAGCACATCACGAAAAACTTGATATCTAGCGTTTCCAGATAAAAGCTTGCCGAAACTTTAGTCTGTCTGTTGAGATTCTTAATGAAGATGCATGTAATCATTTAGGCTAAATCTATTAATACAAATCTATTGACTCAGATGACTGGAAAATCAGAAAAGTTCTGGAAATTCATGGGCCAGAAAGACTGGGAATGTACAATGGCGCTGTGATACCACTTGTTACAAACTTATTACAACTGTGTTACGTGTCCAAAGTGCCATGTTAGTATTTTGTTTATATTTTGCATATTTAGTGTGATGTTATCCTGTATCCATCTGCCCTCATGTACATCTCTCTCTCTCTCTCTCTCTCTCTCTCTGTCTCATTCTCCATCTCATTCTCCCCTCTCTCTCTCTCTCTCTCTCTCTCTCTCTCTCTCTCTCTCTCTCTCTGTGTGTGTGTGTGTGTTCACTGGTTTGGGTGGTTTTTGGGGACACATTTGTATATTAACATGGGTATGACAGAAGCATTGGCCACTGAATGTGGTTTATGAGGACACTGCCTCTGTCCCCGTAATTCAAAAGGCTTAAAAACATACTAAATGGTGTTTTTTTTAGGGTTGAGTTGATGTAGGGCGATAGAAAATACAGTTTGTATAGTAGAAACACCATTATGCCTATGGAGAGTCCCTGTAAACCATAAAAACCAATGTGTGTGTGTGTGTGTGTGTGTGTGTGTGTGTGTGTGTCAGACACATGGATCTGTCATAACCACACGTCCGTCACAGTCCATACACACCTCCAGTTTATACATGAATCACACACATGCAGAGAGCAGATCACTGAGAGACGCATGGCACAGATGATCATGTCACTTGTGCTGAATATAGGACCGTTTGTTTGATCATTCAGTGTTAACAGCATCATAAAGAAATGCACAAGCTGCAGACTGACACTCCTCACCTAAACTCCCCCCGGAAGCATGTCAGTAGTTTGTTCAGTGTTATTACAGCGCACCTGTTATGGAAAATTCACTTGCGGTGGTGGCTTATGTCTGTTGAATGGTGATTTAATGCTACGTTGTCACCTAGCTGGAGAGACCCAATGCTAAGTAAATAAACAACAGTGTCGTACAATGAGCTTATTATATTCGTTTGCTACATTAGTAGGGCACTGTGATTTTTCGCGATGCAGAAAACATGAATGGAATCATGGAATTCAGTCATAAAAACAGATTTTACTGTATAACGTGGAATTTCATGAAATTTATCTTATTTTTGATGAACTAATATAAAACTAAAAATTTCTATATATATTATTATTTATTCATTTTAGATGTTTACATCTGGAAAAGCTGTGCTTCCATAACTTAAATAGACAAGGAAACAGTTGAAATGCTGTTAAACGGACCGTTCACCCAAACATGACACCAAAGATATTTTGAAGAATGTGTGTAACCAAACAGTTGACGGATCCCATTGACTTCCACAAGTGGAAAAGAGAAAGAAGTCGAACAGGAATATTAGAGAAATACCATATATAGTTTAGACTAATCCATCATTTAATATTTAAGCACTTTGAAATGATCTGCGTTGGCTAACTACCCTCAGTCTTGTCTGTGGATAATGCACAGCTTCTGTTTGCAGTACGAATGGGCGTTGTGTATCAGGATGAGCTGTGCAGGGTGCTGATGCGAGTGTGTGCTGTGTTTGTGTGTGCAGCTGGCGGCAGGTTGCCGGAGTGTGCGGGCTGCAGACAGCACATCTATGATCAGCAGTACCTACAGGCCCTGGACTCGGACTGGCACACGCTGTGTTTCAGGTAAGAGCTGCGTCCGGGAGCGTGACAGGGCCGCCTCCTTACCTGGAGTTTGCACATCACCAAAACTACTGCTACATGATCTACACCACCAAGACAACGATTTCACCCAAGTTGTGGGTTTAGAGTCCAAATGATGAGGTGAAAATAAAATGAATGGCCTTTCTGCTGAGTTGTTCTCGTGGGCCGTACACAGTGCAGTGATCCACCAACAGATGACCCCGACTCACTGACTCCATCAGAGCAGATCATTTCACATGCTCCAGAAAGAGAAATGTTGGTTATTCATGGCATTCAATAGGAAATACATTTCATTTATACCATGTTTATCAATAAAATGAATGAAAATAAATAGAAATTGGTTCATTTTAATTACCCAAATATTTGTGTGCTTATCAGAGTAAGACATTGGGTCTCATACACTAATAATTGCATAGATTATTGGTATTTATATACACATTCGGACTTCCACCTAATTCACATCACATGAATTAGTTCTTAATGTTAGTGACTCTGGAGTACTCTAAATCAGCAGCCGCACGCACGAGGTCAGTCAAGTGCATTAAGATGCCCAGACCATCTCTTTCCTTACAGCCTTTCGTCACTCTCATCAAAGATCCCCCACACGAACTCGTATGACGCTCGCTGTCTACAGACGCACTCTCACCAGATCTTTCAGCAATGCAAAGAGCCAGTTCATGCACCATAAAACAGACCCAGCTTCCAGAGCTCTCATTGGCCGGCTGGGCAGATGCTCGCAGCTCCAGCTATAGTCTAACACAGCTCGTCTTACTCTTTCACTGTATATGATGAACTCATTTTAAGACTATTATCCTGAGATGAAACATATATGATATACATATTTTATCCTATAGATTAAATACATTATTAAGAGATGCGTATGTGTGCATTTGGCTGTTCCTATATTTTTCTTAAATTTAGAATATATTTTAGAAGGAAAATGTTTTAGTGAATCATGATTTCTCCGTGAAAACATTTGTACGCAGGTTTCACATGTATTCATGCTCGGTGTGAATGAGAGCCATTGTTAGTGTATTCTAGTTTTCTTGTCTTCAGGCACTATGTAGGCAGTCTGCTCTCAGCCATTTGAAACAGAACTAGTGTGTTACTTTGCTCTGCTTGTGTATTTAATTAAACCTTTCTTAAACCCCTCAGTTACTGAGGTACAGTGTGGAGACTGAAGCTGAAGTGTCTGCGTTTCCTCAGAGCCAAACTAACGCTGATGAACTCACTTCTTGCCCTAGCAGAGGAAGTACGGCGCTTACAGGACAGACAAGCGGCTCTGAGTGTTGAACAGAGCTGCTTTTGTCTTTGTTTTCTGTGTTCACCTCTTGTTTGGGGCTTTTTTGCTGTGTAATTGTTTCTTTCCCAATAATCCATCAGACCGCTGAGAGGGATCTGTTCCTTCTACCAATAACTGGAAGATTTGTGTGTCACATGATCTCAGGTGGTGTGTAGAGGCCTCCATCTCACCTGATGAAAAGCGATCTGAGATTGGGAAACCATTCAGCTACGTAATTCTTTTCAGCAACATTGTGGAAGTCTGTTTCATCATCAGCGGCACTGGAGGAAAACACTCTAAATAAGTGAGATTGTAAGGTGCTGACTGACCCAATTAAAAAGAATCTGTCCTTGTGTGTCTGTGATCTTTGGTCTGTAGATGTAGCTCAGGTTCATCCTTCAGCGTGCGTCTCCTGATCTGAGGACTCGTCTCCATGTTCTGCTGTGTTCATGTGTCAATCACAGTCGTGAGGCCAAAAACCCACACATTGTGAAACACACACAACCCACTCATATTTACACAATCCTCATCTCAAAGCCTCTTGTGAATCGCTCACTGATGCTGAAATCAAGTTGCTGGCTGCTTATCCAAACAGTTAAAGAATGAGCTGTGTTCTTTATGCTAATGTTGGACTAATCTGTGTGGCTATAACAGGAACAGTCATGCATGCTGCTGGCTTTAAGCAATATCTGCACAGGATTTCAGAAGTTTGTTGGGAAACTGTGTTTACAGGTTCATACGATGGTAACACTTAACAGCAAGATAAAAATAATCATGCTCAGACTTCTGTATTTCATTTGGTTGTAAATATTGTGTTAGTGTTGTTTTTAATTTCACTATTTGAAAATAAAATATTACATAAAATAAGTTCACTAATAATGCCATTAAATAGTACATTAAAACATGTATCCTTAGATTTTTCAAACATTGCATTAAAAAGTTCAATTGAAAGTAATACAACAACAAAGAAACACATTACACAGAACAGTGGCAGGACTATTGCACTAACACTGCAAGACTTGATGCACAGCTCTATTTTACAGCATACAAATATCACTTTTATATTATGAAGGGGTTATACTCCGAAACCAAACAAAAAAGAAGGCTTATTAATCAATCAAGCTCATATCACTTCAGTTCAGCCACAGTTCAAGCTCACCGACTGACTGAAAACTTCCATTCTAATCAAAAATCTGTCTATGCTGCACTATTAATCTCATATTTACATTGGGTTTAATCTTTGGTTAAAGCGACACTGAACAAACTAAATGCAGTGTCTGCGATTGAATGCTGCAGACACACGTTGTAAATAGAAACCTCGTGAGAGTGTTTGAAAGCAGGCGCTCATCAACCGGTGACAGGTTTTCAGTATTTTAGTATTGACTTGGCACCATAGTACTGGTACTTTTGACAACAGTAATGTATATGAAATAATCACTTTTGCAGTCAGTCATTTTGATTGAAAGCTGGTCTATATGAGGAGTACTGGTCAGATTGTGGTTGTCTGGATCAGAGCTCATGCAGATATTCAGAGGTCCTCACAACAGCGGCTTTGCTTGTTTTCTGGTGTGTCACTGAGTCACAAAGCAGAAGCTGAACTTCCCTATAGCGCTGAACCGCACAGAGCTGTGTGAGAGCCGGTGATTTTCCATCACGTCTGTCATTGTCCTGACACGCTCTAATCCAGGGGATGGAGGATCAGTTCTTGATTTCTTCCTCAGAACTGTCCAGATCCGCTTAGAATGAGCGAGGGCCGGATCTGTGTTTGTGAATGCAATAAGACTCAAATCACGGCGTGAGCGTTCAGCTGCCTAATCATCAGCTCTGATCTCCAGGGAATAATGGCATTGATGTGGGGTGATTAGCTGTGTGTGTTGTGTTTTATATAAGAGGTGATTCTTGTGGCCCGCATGACGCCTGTGTCAGCTGAGAGACCAGCACAAGTGAGCCAGAGTTTCCAGATTAGATCAAATGGTATTTCAGGGGAATTTACTTCCTTGGGTTTTACTCTTTCATTCACTCTTTTGAATTCAATCTTTCAGTTATTGCAAATATCTTGACAAACAGCAGTTAAACACATCAGAGTACTAGACAAAGTTTAATAAAGCACTTGTGTTATGATCCTTATTAATAGTAGTAGGATTTGTTCCTGGATCAAAGTCCATGTTGGTCAATAACTTTGTTCAACATCAGGTTTTATTGAGAGTTGGGGTGGGCGATATATACACAATATATATAACTATGTAGTTATTTTTGCTTTTAATAAGGTTTTTATGATATAAACACTTTTGATACCATTGAATTTTCTTAATTCTTGTCACAAGTGTCAGTATCACAAAAAAAAAAAAAAATATAAGCATAAAACAAGAAGTACAAAATCTCAAGCTCATGTGTGCAAGTGATACATTGTCATGACCACGGCACACAGCAGCTTGAGGTGAGTGTGTAACTGTGATGAAGGCGATAGTCCAGAATCTCTACTGGTTAATAGTGTCTAGTGGTATTTCACACAGCTCTAGTGAAGGTTAAGGATGGAGGCTTGTCAAATATTTTTGTTGACTTTTGTCAACTTTTTTTTTTTTTGTCAATGATTTTAGGGATTGCTGAATTCAGAGTATGGGTCACCATACTTGTCTGTATGTCACGTCACTCATATTAGGGTTGGGGATTTCTTTGACATGAATGTTGTTCCATAGCTAGCAGAAGATCTATTGACGACTCACTCATCGTCAAATTAAGGTATAGAGAACATGAACTAATGAAACAGTTTAGTTCCAGAGACACATCCGTCCTGCGAGGCAGAAAAACAGTGTTTTCTCAGCAAAAAGTCTCAGCAAAAGCATTTCCACTGGGTTTGGAAAGTGGCACGATCGAGAACTGTCTCTGTGCTGAGATGGAGGACATCAGGTCCGAGGGAAAGAGAGGACTGGGGATTTTTGGAGATGCAGTGTTCACATCTGTGGCCTCAGCCGTGAGCAGAGAGAGGCGGAGGTCGAGGAAAGAGGTCGCTCTGTTCCCATCTGTGACACAAGTAGCTTATACCTGAGCCAAACCTTGACCAGGTGTATTTAAGTAGCTGCACAGGAAATATATGCAAAAATGGATTTAGTCCATTTTCTTTTCTTTCTTTTTTTCCGCTTTGCTGTTTCAGTTCTCAGTTTAAATATCAGTTCAGTTTTTGTTTAACTGGTCTGAGGTATAGTTCCGGTGGGGTTTTAAGTCAAGGAAGAGAGGAAGGCTGTCATTGAAAGCAGCCTGCAGACTAAAGCAATGTGAACGGTTGAAGAATTCATCGTCCACTGCAGTCCAGAAAGACGCGAGTAAAGCTTGTGGAAAACAGCTTCGCGGTCTGCTTTATTTGCAGGGCTGTTAGTTGTCCCTTGGTTGGGGAATCACAGTTTTCCTTGGAAGACATAAACGGAGCTTTAATTTGATGGGAAAGCATCTCTGCATTATCTTCATCCAAACAACAGATTCTAATTATAATTTATAACTTAAATGCTAATACAAGCATTCTGAGTAGTTACTAGATGGACTTTATATTATTGGTGGGATATTGGGTGTTTGCTGACTGATCAAAGGTGTCTCAGGATTGGAGTTTTGCTCAAATCACTAACCCTAGCAGGAGCAATAGTGATGATGATGCTGGACTTAGCCAACACCAGTAATACAATCTCATAGCTGGCTTTATTGGAGCATCTGTACTACACACACTGTGTCATTTCCTCCCAAAAATTACACCAGTCCTGTCCAGTTCATTATTTCTAGCAATAACCGCTCAACTTAAATTAGCTCCACATGTAGTAGTTGCGAAACACATTACAGCTAGAATACTTCCAGTGTTTTCCAATGACATAATGTTCTGGCCAAACCCAGGGCAGCGGCTTTCCCTTCAGAGCCTTGCTTCCTCCTGAGCTTTCTTTCTTACTTTCAGGGAGTTTTTCTCTGCCACCGTTGCCTTGTTTCTGTTCCCAAAAGGGTTTCAGCCCAAATCTGCTCTGTGGTAATTGGTATAATTAGGGCTGGGCAATATATTGCATGCAATTGTCACGCACATTTCGTCAGTAAAGCCGGTTCCCTGATTAGCGCTAAATCACCATCACCTGCTTTCAAATGGAGCAGCATGTAATAGACAGAGCCGTAGATCACTGACAAGCTACGCAATATCGCGTTCATTATCGCAGATGAATTGCCCTCGATATTGAACGTGATATTGCGTAGCTGAAGAAATGCGCGTGACAATCACATGCGACATATCGCGCAGCCCTAGGTATAGTTAAAAACAGCATGTAAATGAATTGAGTTTCCATCCACGCTGCTGGGAAAGTGGCGTGAGAATATCAGAGACCCTGTTACTGCCGATCCATCAGACATAGGTTTGTTTTATGGAGATGTTTCTCCTGGATGCGTGCAGGGAGTCAACAGCTCTGCGCTGGAGAACATCTGCTGGAGCTGTGTGTATTTCTGTATTTGGGTATCTGCCGATACCGATCATCAATACCGATCTTTTTAAAGGCTTCTTTTTATCATTTATAACTATATATAGTGATACTCCAGTCAGGATTTTTAGAAATTTATTCAGGGCCTGAATTTCAATTTTGAAAATGGGGTAATTCCCCTCTTATGTGTCTCTTGTGAGAGGGGAAGCACCATGGACTGTGCTTTCACAGAAGAGTCCGCTACTGATCCTTGGCTGTTTACCACAAACACAACATTTATCCATTATTTTGATATCAAATCCAAACTTTGTCACTGAAAATACTTTTTCAGCATTGCAATTATTATTATTTTTACACAGTACAGTAATACAATCTTTATCAGACATGTTTAAACACAATAAATATAAGCAACACATTATTCAATACTTTTACTTTTGCATTTACTTCTATATATTAATTTGCTCAAGCAAGTGGCAAAACATTTAAACTACTTTTCTTACATTATCAAAACTTACCATTGACAGAAATAGTCAGCTCTACTGCCTTTCCTTTTTTAAAATATTTATTACAAGCAATCCTGCTGTTCATAAAGAACTTTGTTTTTCTTCCTCCATGAGTGCCATCATTTTGCCTTGTTTATCTAAAAGTGCTCTTTCCCTATGAACCTAGCCAAAAAGCCATACATGTTGACTTTAATAATATGCATGTATGGTGTAATTACTACATTTACGTGTCAATCCGTTCATATTTACTGAAAACAATGCGCTGTTATTTTAATTCAGCGCATGCAGCGGAGCAATAGACATGAGTGCGGGAAAAAAATACACACCGCATACGCTCTTGACAGACACTGAGACGGTGCCGCTGCATGTCATGCCAAACCTCTCACTGCAGGCGTGTCATCAGCTTCAGATCGTTTTTTTTTTTTTTAGATCGGCCTTTTTAGAGACCGCCGATCAATCACCCCAAAGCAATTATCGGCCTGTTGTGATCGGTAGCCAATCAATCGGAGCACCCCTAATTTTCACCCACATTTTGACGTTTTATTCTCCCAAAACGTATTTGAAACTTTAAAAGTAGACACTTTACTTTGCTTTCAATGCATATGAAATCGCTTTTGTAAAATTATTTTTGATGCGGACATTTAAATATCTTTGACCCATTTATGTTTGTATGTCATGATTTTGTGGCACCCTGTCCTTTCTTCTCATCAGATTTGATTCAGCAAGAGTTAGTAGAGTAGAGGTGAGCTGAAGCTTGATTCACAATCCTAGCAGACACTAACGGCTGATCTCAGGTCAGTGGTGGCTGGGGAAGTACAGGCAGGTGCTTAGCGTTTCAGCGCAGGTCAGATCAGATGAAACCCGTGTGAGGAACTCACTGTCATTCACACACGTCTCCTTCAGCAGCCAGGCTGGATTTCACTCTGTTCAGAAAGATCAGTTTGAATCATTCACACAAAACAACTCTGATGGCGTTCCGGTGTCGCAGAAGAAGGTAGGACGAGTTTGACTGAATATCCACAACAACAGATGTACAGTAGTAAATATCGTTCTTTGGCAGTACCATGGTAAAATAACACTGTCATATGGTAGGACCATGGTTTGTTTTCATACAGTTAAAAGTTTTCGTATGCTTAGCCCACACTTAAAACTGTGACTGTTATTGCATTGATGATTTTAGTGGAAGTATGAAGTTAGTTCCCCTCAGTAACCACAGGTGTAGTTCATCACACTAACACGTTTATTACAGCACAGTACTTTTTGAACAGTATATCTGTTGTTTTATCTTTTAAAAGGAACATACTTATTTTCATCAAGTGTATTCTTTGTAAAATTGCTTGTACTGTATTTATGTAAAGTATGTCATTTGGTTGATATTTTGCTAATGCAGTGGTGTTTTAATTTTAAAACAAACCTCGGTAGTTATTTAAAAGCTGTAGAAACGTTAATTATGTAGGAATCCTATCAGTAATATCATCAATAATAAAGTTACATATTTTACAATTTTATAGATAAATATTTAGATCACAAAACCAAAACATAACCACAATACTAAAAGCATAGCGAACAGAAAAAGTGAAGTGTACCGTGACAATAGCTGTAGTTACACTATAGCATTATATGCTGTAGATATCTCTAAACCTGACTCTAACCATTTCTCTAAAATATAAGCAGTATCAAGAAAAAGTAACAGACAGTCCCACATAAGGATTTTTATCCAAATTTTTTGCTCAGATTGGCTGTAAGGTTCTTTGAATAAGCTGAAGTTAATTTTGAAGTTAATAACATTCTTCATTTGGGGGCAAAAAGAAGTTTGAAAAGGCTGAGCGACGGTATACAGTTTTCGATCATTCCGACACCCCCGCGCTGCTGGAGGCGGGGTGTAGATTAATGTTAACATGTGTCGCAACACTCACACGTATCCCTTAAACACAACAACGATGAAATGATGAAGTGTAGGCAATCTAGGTGTGAGATGGGCACCGATGGTCAGAATATTATAGACAAAAGAATAATGATTAGCAGCAGTTCAGAGTCAAGTATCATGTTTGCAATAGAATGGTTCTTTTGTATTTCCATAATCAGTCCTTTTTGGGAAGTGTGAATGTCTCATTCATGTCTCAAGCTCAAGTCTGAAAACTTTAGCATGATTTGGAGAAAAAATACTGGAGTCAGTTTGTTACTTGGTTTTATTATTTGTGTTCATTTATTTGATTAAACTGGATAAATTATAACACATTTTTATATTTTATGTGGTGTCATGATTTACTTTTTATAAAAACAAAGGTTTATTATTGTATGTTTGTGTGGCATTTCATTTATTGTATACCCTTTAACCCTCTGGGGTCTGAGGGGTTTTGGGGGCCTGGAGAAGTTTTGACATGCCCTGACTTTTGAGCTTTTTTCAGTTGCTTATACATGGCTAAAGTCTGAAAACACTATATTCAGTACAAAGTGGGCTACAACAATATGTAAATATAGCATGTATGTACATGATTGTGTTTTTGAGAAAACTACAATTTTGAAGTCAATGAAATAAGGTCATAAAACACATACAGAACATTTCTTCACAAGACTATCAAACATGGAGCTTGTAGCCTAGAATTTTTGCTTCAAAATTATGTGAAAATCATCATGCTTACTCACTCACAGAAAACAATAGATTAATTTAAATTTTCTAAGACATTTTGTTTCAAAAGGACATATGCGAGTAGGCATGATTGACCATGAATGTTAGTATGATTCACACCTGAGAAGACAAAGGCAATGTGACCAAGAGGGAAGAGTTAAAGAAAGAATTTGAGGACCTAATAAATGTATATATATATATATATATATTTTTATGTTTGTAGTTTATTTATAATATATTTAATTATCCCACAAAACAACTTTAGATTCACTTGCGAGTGCAGTTAAACAGTTTATTAGGAGCAATCAAAGCTGAATTTTTAGAAAATCATTTTTAGAATTTTTAGAAATCATTGTAATATTCTGATTTGCTACTCAAAAAATGTATTATTATTATTATTAATGTTGAAAAGAGCTGAAATAATTTGATAAATTGAAAGAACAGCATATTTATCATCATGTGTGTGCTAAATAAAAGTTTGAATTTCTATATATACTGACTCCAAGCTTTTGAAAGGTATAGTGTATATTGTTACACTTTGAGTAAGACTGGAGTAATGATGCTGAAAATTAAGATTTGATCACAGGAATAAATTAAATTTTAAAATATATTCAGTTATTTTAAATAGTAAAAATGTGAAGAAGTGACCTTCTTTACCGCTGCAAGTGGTAGCACTGGCACGCATATATGAACACGCACACACACATACAATCATTACTCACCCATCCTGTCCCAGTTTATGCCGCTATCAGCATAGCTTGGTAGCACTCGGTCAGTCATCCACACTCCTTCCTCTCCCTCAGTCATCATGCCATCCGTATAAATCACACATAAACTTTGTCTACTGTTTTATGTTTTATTGCTAATCGTCTGTGTTACATGTTGCCATAGCCGGGTTACTAGACACTGTGCTGGCGAACTAGAGGTTGCGGATGGCGATCGCTTTTGACATTATCGGCTGGCGTCACGCCAGCGCGGCAGTCTAAGGACCTGGTGAAACCATGTTTGTTGGTGTTGTGGGGTACCTGAATGTTTCGATCTGTAAAGAGAAAGGGATTGGTGACAGCTAATACATGGTTGTTTTATATTACGGTTAAAAATGCAATAGTGATCTGTTTTACTATATTACCAAGTTAAGTTATTGTATAAATCTTAAAGTGGATGATTAAATAATAACTGGTGTAACATACCTTTTGGTCGTGCCTGGAAAAGGGGGGGAGTCTGGTCTTTAAAATCTGGCGCCAGACTTCAAACGGTGCTTGTCAACCAAGTCGAGCAAACGTGCTACTGCAGCCCCTTTGTATATTAGTGGATACAAGTGGAAAGTCTGTATATATTATATCGTTGTTTGGTTTATTTTGGGATATTTTGGTACTTTGTTTTTTCCCTTTGGTGTTTATATTTGTATATATATTGGTTTGGACTAAGCACTTGTAAATAGCTACACTGCTGGACTGTTGGATTATCGGTGCATGTGTAAATAAAACACCAGTTTACACTGAAGAAAATCCGCGGTTTAAGTCATCCTTATTGTTTAGGGGTTTTTTATGTGTGTTTTTTTGGACATTATCATGATCCACAGTAGACTGGAGAGACCCATTCTGGGCCTATCAAAGTCTGCTGCATCACAAAAAATATTTCACAATATTACTGCTTTAGCAAAATGCAACTTTGTATGTAGGCCTATACAATATATATAGTTCTAAATATATATGGCTATATTCGTGAACAGAGAATAGCCTATCACAGTAAAGTTTTGTCTAATCATTCTTACTGACATTAAGCTAGCAACAGTATAACTCATATTCCTTTTATATCGCATTGCTGTCTATGTTATAGAACATTAAAAAAAATAATTAAAAAAAACATCCTTGCATCATGAAACATTTAGATGATGTGAATGAAACTTCATTATGTTTCACCTGATTATACATTTAGTCAGGAATTATAGTTTGGAAAAAGTCTAACTAGTAAAATGTGTACAAGTTATGTGAAAACTAATACAAGTAGATTAATAAAAAAAGACTTACTTATGTTTTTGATCTCTGCTGGATCAAGCCGCTGCATTCTTTTTTCTGAGGTAATCCAAATGTTATTCCTCTCAGCGCGTCTACTTGGGGTGAATTATGTCTTATTCCTCTCAGCGCAAAGCAAACAGTAACATAAAAAAAAAAAAAACTTCAACAGTCTCGCTGCTTTGTTTGCTGTCATGTGGGTGTTTACAATCTGCGTGCTTCATGTGGACTATTGTAATATCAATAGTGCACTCACCGTGTGGGCGTGGTCGCATTAGATATAATGAAGGGAGACGTGAAAGACGGAACATCGCGTTGTTTTCATATGGATTACTTTATCACAGAATATTTGTTTTCAATAAAACTTGCTTAGTTTAAAAGTAGACATGTCAAGCTTTCTATAGATCTATCTCTCATGTGTCTTTATTGAGTATTTGCTGAGTTAAAGTTCGCTTTGGTCAGCTGTTTGAACTGCCGAAACGAACCCAAAACAAACTTCTTTCGGCCTGATTTTGTTCGAAATGATGTCATATCAGTTCGTACTTTGATTTCGTTTGAAGTATATCAGGGCCTTTAGTCTTATACAACTCTTTGTAGGACTGTTTTTTTTTAGGACTGCACCACTGATTTGAATGTGTGTAAATTTGTTCATACACAAATTATTTATGTTTTAGATGCGTTCAATTCATAAATATTGTGTGTTTCAGTTTATATGCACGTGTAAGTAAATGTATATGTGGTGGAAAAACACTTCACTTAATACATACAACTACCGGCAAGGTCATGGCACTATAAGGACCTTCAAAGAATGCCATCTTCATCTAATACCAGGATGTATGTTCACAAAATACAATATTACCATTCTACAAAAAAAAAAAAAAAATACTTTGTAAATGTTACACTGTCCAAAACAAATCACAAAACTAAACTATAGTAAACAAAACACTAAACTAAACTAAACTAAACAAAGCAAAAAAAAAAACAAAACTAAACAAAAAACACAAAACTAAACTACACAAAACAAACCACAAAACTAACGTACACAAAACACAAAACTAAACTAAACACAAAACTAATGCAAACTAAACAAAACAAAACACAAACTTAATGCAAACAAAAAAACTAATCTAAACAAAACACAAAATTAAAGTAAACTAAACAAAACACAAAATTAAAGTAAACTAAACAAAACACAAAACTAAATTAAAGCTGCAAGCAGCGATGAACGGGCCCTCGCACCCGGGCTCACCGCCACTGGGTGGCTTTAGTAAAACAGCGAACGCCGAGAAATATGCGTTTAATGTGGTAAATATAAGAGGAATATGTCAAAGTCATTTATATATGCCAATCTTCCTGCTGCCAGCTGGTGGCGCTATGACTATAACTGGATTTTGTCATGTAGATTTCTTCAGTCCAGCACTTTTATCAAGCATATGCAATTAAGTGCAGATTGAACATGGTATGTTTGAGTTAGTATAAAGCATGAAGTGTCTATTGCCAACAGGTGGCGCTATGATTATAACTGAATATTGGCTTTTACATGTCTTCAGGCCATGACTCTTTCCATACATGTCAAGTTTGGTGCAGAATGGACATTGCATGTGTAAGTTAGTGTAAAACCAGCCATTTCCTGTTGCTAGCAGGTGGCACTATGATTATGATTGAATATTGACCTTCAGATGTGTTCAGGCCAAGACTCTTTTCGAACATGTGAAGTTTAGGGAAGATCTGAAATTTTATGCCTGAGTTACAACAACTTCTATTCCCATGGCGAGACATCAAACTTTGTCACGGCGCCATGGCCACACTTTTTAATGAAACCTCAAGATGTTCACAATTTAACATTGCAAAGGCCTTTAGATTAGACTGACCAAAAAAAAATTATAAAGTGTCATAAAATTTCTAAGAGTAGTTCGTTACAGCGTAAAACATGTCACTTCCTGTTGCCAGCAGGTGGAGCTATGGTTATAACTGAATTTGGGCATGTAGATATATTCAGGTCAGGAGTCTTATCAAACGTGAAGTTTGGGGCAGATTGGACATTGTATGTCTGGGTTACAACAACTTCCTTTCTCATGGCGAAACATTGATATTTGTAAGGCTGCCACAGACACGCCCTTCAACGAAATAGGGCTGTATACCTTGGAGAACCTGGCGATACGATACATACCTCGATACACAGGTCACGATTCGATACGTACCTCGATACAGAGCTGTCTCGATACGATTTGATACAATGTGACACGATTCGATACGATTCAATAAAAATACATGGGCCAGAGCCAATTAGTTAATGCTGAACACATTTACTCAACAAACAGAACTCTGCATTTTTCTTCCATTTATTGAAGACAAAAGTGCATTATAACAAAGTGCATTTTGCTTAAATATTTGCAACTTTAAGTGCTCTGATTAATTGTACACAAATTGTATTAATCTGGAAATTACCACAAGTCAACATTTAACTTTCCAAGGGTACAGTCTGAGCTCACACAAGCACAAAATCTTCTTCTTATTATTCTTCTTATTAAATCTTCTTATAATTCTTTTTTGTGACACCATGTACTGCCATAACATATTTCACTATGAAATCACTTAAATGCTACATCTTGCTTTAACATTTGGCAAAACAACAAAATCTAATCTACCTCATAACAGGATGGATTTTTAAAATCTTACGGCTAAACCAGGTTTGTCCTCAAAAAGGCAGGTTGAACAAAAATCACTGCAGCAGACAAAACAATAACCTGAGGATACTCTTGGTAATGCTAGTTTTATCCTATGACTTAAGATTTTTGTTCAAAAACAGAAGTTGGTCAACATGCTTTGAGCTTAGTACACTTCTCTGTGCGGTTACAATATCGCCTGCCTTAGAGAAAACGCGCTCCGAGGAGACACTAGTCCCTGGAATGCACAGGTACACTTTGGCAAGGCGTGACATTAGTGGATATTCATTCTGGTGCTCTTTCCACCAACTGAGTGGACTTCCCTCAGCAAGAGACAGGGGTGGTGCCTCCTTGTACCTTGACATCTCCTCTTCTGCCTGGGCCTGTGTGGTTCTGTGTCTCACCTTAGGACCTGCACTGTAAGTTGAACCAAGCAGAAGTCCTTTTTCTTCTTGGGTGGTGGGCTGGCAGGAATGTCATCCTTGTCTTCCACATGATTGTCCTCCTCTCCTGGTATCACTTCAGCCTCTTCCTATTATGCAAAATACAAATTTTTTATCAATAAACCCATAGTTAATTCTATAAAGAGCATATTCAAAGACATGTAATAGTAAGTTTGCCTTTTATTTAATGCGATGAACTGACAAACCTTTACAATATATGTATTGCTAGTATAGTGCTTTACATGAAGTATATGTCTGAAACCATTTAGTTTTTTAAGCTCTAACATACTATTATGAATTTGAAATTATGAACTGAATATTTTGTTTTATTACACTTGGTGTATGTATGTATATATATATATATATATATATATATATATATATATATATATATATATATATATATATATATATATATATATTTTTAAGTACCTCAGTATTTATCCGTATGTCTGTGTGTTTGTTTGTTATGTTTTTTAACCATGTAATGCTAATGTTAATGACACAGTAAAACGGCTTACCTGAAATAGTTCTTGAATTCTTCGAGCTTCTGCAGTGATTCTCAAGTATATTTCCTCTCGTTCATCATCAGGAAGGAAGGGCAAAGCTTTGAATCTTGGATCGAGTGCTGAACATACATACATGGTCTCTTTCTGCTGATCCATGTACCTCTTGCTCAAATCTTGGCAAATAGCCGCTTTGATTTCTTTCACTATCTCACTATCTGCTCTGCTCTCTTGGAAATCCTGGATGAGCTGAGCATGAAGAGGGGCCACAACTGACAGCGTTGGAGAGCTTTCTTTTGACATTACAAGAGTAGCAATCTTCATGGGCTTCATTGCATCCACTATCTCCTCCGCAGATGTAATGTCCGACTCACATAGGGTGCAAACTTCTTTCTCGGTTTTTCCTAAGCTCGTTGGACAGAAGAGCAGCGGAGACAGCGGGTTGCTGCTCAAGAAAGCGCTCGAGCATATCATGCGCGCTATTCCAGCGCGTCACAACATCTGTGATCAGTTTATGTTCAGGCAACTCGAGCAACTTCTGCTTCTGTCGAAGTACGTGGCTGGCTGTGGTACTGCGCTTAAAAAAGGTGGATATCCGTCTAACACGTCCCAATAAACGAGCGACAGCAGGAAGCTTCAGTGCACGCTGCGAGGCAAGGTTTAAAGTGTGAGCGAAGCACCTGAAATGCAACATACCGGCAAGCTCCGCCGCGACGCTCATATTTGCGGCGTTGTCAGTCACAATAGCTGGGTCTTTGGATACGAGGTCCCACTCCTCCAGCGCCCGCTTTAAGTAACTCTGCAATGTTTGACCCCGTATGGCTCTCGTGCATGGCTCGCGTTTGTAAAACGTGCGACATCAGTTCCCACTCCTCGTTAACGTAATGGCAAGTGATTGTAACAAAAGCTTCCGTGGCTCGCGATGTCCACCCATCACAAGTCAGTGCCACTCGTGGGGCAGAACTCAGGGCTGACTTAACATTGTCTTTGACTTTGTCATACATCCTCGGTACTGCTTTGTCGGACATGTAGCTGCGGGTAGGGATCACATAACGGGGATCTAACGTGTTGATCATAAAGCGAAAGCCTGTGTTCTCGACAACACTGTAGGGACATAAACCTTTGCAAATATAATGCACCACAGACTCCGTAATCTTCTGTGCACGGACTGAGTTAGATGGAAGCTTGGATGTTGTGTTGTCCAAAGTAGTTTGCGTGGGGTCCCGTGTTTTTTTGGGCTGCGGCGAAGCTAGCTTGTCTGCATGGTGTCTTTGCAGGTGGGTGCGCAGGTTAGTTGTATTACCGGTGTAGCGTATAGAAGCCTGGCAATGCTTGCAGATTGCATTTGTTTTATCGATCCCTTGGTTTCCTTCCTTTGCTTTAAAACCAAAATGTGTCCAAACATCTGCCTTTAGGGACAACGGCGCCTTCTAAAATCTTCGACATTTTCCATGAGTTTTTTAAAACTCGCGGGCGCCGCTGCGCCCCCTAACGGCTGGGCGGAGTATCGATACTAAGGGCTAGAATATCGATACTGTATCTTTTTTTATTATATCGGTATGTATCTAAGAATCGATATTTTGAGCACACCCCTACAACGAAACCTCAAGATCTTCGCTATTTAAGATCGCAAAGGCCTTTAGATTACACTGACAAAGTTTGGTGTTGATCTGAATAAATCTCTAGGAGGAGTTCGTTAAAGTACAACCCCTGAAAATGGCAAAAACGACACAAATTTCGCAGAGAAAATTCAAAATAACTGACTTCCTGTTGGGATTCGAATTTCGTACCAAGAGACTTTTTTGTAGGTATTGGTGTGTTACATGTGTGTACCGACTTTTGTACATGTACGTGAAACATAGCTCGAAACGCACTCCATTGAAAGTGTATAGGTGGCGCTATCGAGGCATTTTGCCACACCCGATGGAATATTGGCCTTCAGATGTGTTCAGGCCAGGACTCTTATCTAACATGTGAAGTTTGGGGAAGATCAGACATTTTATGCCTGAGTTACAATACCTTTTATTCCCATGGCGAGACATCGAACTTTGTGACAGCGCCATGGACACGCCCTTTAACGAAAACTCAAGATCTTCACAATTTAACATTGCACAGGCCTTTAGAATAGAGTGACTGAAAAAAAAATGAATGTCGTAAAATTTCTCAGAGTACTTTGTTACAGCGTAAAATATGTCATTTCCTGTTGCCAGTAGGTGGCGCTATGACTATAACTGAATATGGGCATATCAATCTGTTCAGGTCAGGAGTCTTATCAAACATGTGAAGTTTGGGGCAGATTGGACATTGTATGTCTGAGTTATAGCAACTTCATGGCGAAACATCGAAATTCGTCAGGCCGCCACGGACACGCCCTTCAACGAAAACTCAAGATCTTCGCAATTTAACATCGCAAAGGCCTTTAGATTAGGCATACCAAATTTGGTGTTGATCTGAATAAATCTCTAGGAGGAGTTCGTTAAAATACAACGCATGCAAATGACAAAAATGATGCAAAATTTGCTCATAAAATTAAAAATAACACCGTCTTCCTGTTGGGTTTCGGATATTGCTCCAAGAGTCTTTTTTGTAGGTACTGATGCTTTACATATGTGTGCCAATTTTCATGCATGTACGTGAAACACAGCTCGAGGGCTGCTGATTTTTTTAAAATAGGTGGCGCTGTTGAGCCATTTTGCCACACCCTCTTCTGAAACCTATATCAGACATAAACTAAGCTAAACTAAACAAAACACAAAACAAAACTAAAAACAAAACTAAACTAAAAAACACAAAACTAACGTAAACTACACAAAACTAATCAAAACAAAACTAAAGTGAACTACAAGAAACAAAACACAAAACTAAACTAAACAAAACATAGAACTAGCATAAACTAAACAAAACACAAAACAAAACAAAACAACTCAAAACCTAAACAACTCAAAACTAAACTAAACTAAACACAAAGCTCAACTACAAGAAACAAATCTCAAAACTAAACAAAAAAAAAAAAAAAAAAAAAAAAAAAAAAAATAAACTAAACTAAAAAACACACAAAACTAACGTAAACAAAACAAAACATAACAAAACTAAACAAAACACACTAAACTAAACTAAACAAAACAAAACACAAAGCTAAACTACACAAGACAAAACACAAAATTAAACTAAACTAAAATAAACTAAACACAAAGGTAAACTACACAAACAAAACCAAAACTAGACAAACAAAACACAAAACTAAACTTAAAAACACACAAAAACAAAACAAAACACAACAAAACTAAACTAAACAAAACACAAACCTAAACTACACAAAACAAAAAACATTTATTTAGGATTGATTTTAAAGTACTTTTACTTGTCTATAAATCACTAAATGACCTAGGACCTAAATACATAGCAGATATGTTCACTGAATATAAACCTAACAGACCACTCAGATCATTAGGATCGAGTCAGTTAGAAATACAAAGGGTTCACACAAAACAAGAGGAGTCTGCTTTTAGTTATTATGCCGCCCGCAGCTGGAATCAGCTTCCAGAAGAGATCAGATGTGCTAAAACAATAGTCATATTTAAATGCAGACTCAAAATTCATCTGTTTAGCTGTGCATTTATTGAATGAGCACTGTGCTATGTCCGAACTGATTGCCCTGTATTTTATGTATAATAATTTTCTATTTTTAAAACTGTTTTTAAACTCATTTTAAACCTCTTAAATTGATTTTTTAATCATTTTCAAAGTTTTTAAATTACTTGTTTCATTGTTGTGATGATGTTTTTATTATTATTATTTTCTTTTCTTTCCTGTTAAAGCACTTTGAATTACCATTGTGTATGAAATGTGCTATATAAATAAACTTGCCTTGCCTTACTACAATGAAGCGCTTTACTGCAGCGCAACTCTCGCGAGTCTTTTTAAAGTTTTAAATTCCTGCCGCTAAGATGCTCCTCCGTCGGTCACGGATCATGGAAATTGAAACTTATAGGGGTGGTTGGAAATTTTTCACACATGTTAAAATATTTATTTGAAGCTTCTTTCTTTTCAGATTCTTATTTATAGTATTATCTTAATAGGCTGTGTATTAACTTTGGGAGAAAAACGGTAGTTCTATGTGTAATCAGACATTTGAGCTAGGGATATGCCGGTATCAAATTTTCATGTTGCGATTAATTGCTAATTCTTTTATCATGGTATATGGTATTATCATGGTATTGAAATTTAGTTTCAAAAAAGTGGTCATAATACAGTATAACAGGTTAAATAACTTTTCTTATAATAACAAAAATAACTGAACATTTAAATACAATAAAGCAATACAGAAAAATATATAAAGTGAAAAGTTTTACACAGATTAGTGTAAAAGAACACAGTGCAAAAGAACTATAAAGTCCAATAGGTACCACTTTACAACAGGTCCTCATTAGTTAACCTTAGTTAATGCATTAACATTCTTAATGAGCCAAAAATAGACTCGGTACATAAACGAACGCTGCACTGCTGCAGACGCACCGCTCCTGGAACGCACTGATGGACCGCAACCTCATGCAGTATGAACGCTGGAATCCGTTAACATGTGTGCGTAAAAGAAATACGCAACGCATACGCACTGCAGACGGAGTATGTGTGAAACAGGCGTTATAACGTAACACCAGAGCACTACTGTGTTTACCGCTGTCGCTGCTTAGAAGTGCAACATTGTAAAGGGTCCGTCTGAAAACAGTGTGCCGCGGCAGCGGCGCAGCATAACATTCTGAACGTTGAGTAATTAAATACATCGGTATGGAAGTATATTTAAAAATTACTATCGTAATTAAAATATACACCGGTTTTCGGTGTAAACCGGTATACCGCCCAGCACTACATTTGCTACAGAAGTTATTAATCTTTGTTAAAAAAATACAAGTCTTCGTTCATGTTAGCTCATTAAATAACACAGTTGCAACTTTCGATTTTAACAACGTGTTATTAAATATTGGAATAGCTAAGATGAATGAATGTTCAGAAGAATTTTTTATTGGCAGTTTATGTTAACTAATGAATTAACTAATGTTAAAGGGGTCATGACATGGGTTTTTTTTATTTTATTATTATGGTTCCCTAGGTGCAATTATAGTATTACTATAGTTTTTTTTTAAAAAAAACTTTTAAAATGTAGTGAATTATGACATTTTCCCACCCTGTTTCTCATCCTTTGATTCAAACAGTCTGTTTTTGGGTTGTTTCCCCTTTAAGAGTACAGTGTTAACGCCCACTGTTATGATTGGCTAACGACGGTGCCTATGGATCAATTATTAACACCCCCAGCCAGAACATTTGCGGATTGAGCGTAACTGTTTAGTAGCGGGTGATTCCATGTACGATGTCGCGTTTTTAATTGGTAAGTCGCTGAAGCCTATTTCTGATTGGTTGTTGCCGTTTTGACAGCGTTTATGCCAAGATCAAAGAGAAAGAAATCGAAGAGAAGAGTACTTGGCCATGCGCGAACGCACGGGACACAGTCTAAGCACATACACGCTTACTTTAAGCGAAGAGGAGAGATTCGCGATTGCACTGAACACGGTTTAAGTGCAGGCAGACTCTCTGAGCGATCCCAGAGAAAATTCTTACAAGAGCAACGTGTATCTGAGAGCACCAGCGCCCAGTTCCCGCGCGAGCAGAGAGATTCGTGCTCACACATTATATTAATGTACTTTCGCGCTACAATAATGCGCTCTCGACATTTGACAGGGAAATAACGCCATACCTGCGTGGCACTGTAATTTTCCTGTACACAGACCCACTCGCTGTCCGTCGACTGAACACTTGTGAGGCGCGCGGCGTGACAACGATACGAAATGAGCGTAGTTGTCTTGTGCAGGAGGCGGTCATATGCAAATGGTTGGAACGTCACTTCGCACCGTGACGTCACTTCTTACCCTGGATCCAGAACGAGCTGTATTTAGAGCTGGATTAAATAAATGGCTCGTTTATAATGGGGAGGACGTCTTAAGCTATGAAACTTGCAGGACGTTTTAATGGTACAAAGACCTCTTATATTCCAAAAGATCAAGGCAAATTTGGTTTCTCATTTCATGACCCCTTTAACTAATGAAGCCCTAATGTAAAGTGTGAATGAACAATAAAGATTCAGAACACTTTCAAACAGTATCTAGGGTATGTTGTAGTCCAGATTAAAATGTAAAAAAAAAAAAAAACACACTGTGATGAACACCATAGCAAATCCACAAATCTGAATGGCTATTTAAAATTAATTAAATATGTTTTAGAAAGTAAAGCAGCTGCTTTATTTATGGGGTTTCCAGGGTAAGGGCTGCATTTTCTGCAGTTTAGCGCCATCTGCTGTCAGAGAGTGAATGTGCTTTCATTCAGCGCGTCTCTCACGTGTTCCTCATGTGCTTCTCTTACATGCTTGTTTACATCAGAGCGCACACGTATCTTTCAAGCAGCATGCAGCGTTGTTGTGCATTTTGACCAGCTGATGGGAAAAGTATTCTTAAAATGCATTCCAAATTCTGAATAATTTGTAATATATAATTATTCACGGTATTTAGAAGTGCCCACGATAACTATATCATGCATATTCATAACCGTGATATATCGCATTACCGAATACCGGCACAAGTCTAATTTGAGCACCCCCATATAGTCAAAATGACATGGTCATAACACCCTGTGAATATCTGACTGTGAGATTGGTAGTCGAATCAGGTTCCTCCTTTCAAAGCATCGAATCGTTGACTATTCGGGGTCACCCCTAAAACGAAACAAAACTAAACTAAACTAAACTAAACTAAACTAAACACAAAACTATACAAAACACAAAACAAAACAAAACAAAACAAAGCATGGTACTGTCCCATAAAGATGTGATCTGGGTGAGTGTCAGTCAGACAGGAAGTGGAAGGGAAGGGTGGAGAAAGAGCTGGGGTCATGGGGTCACAGGAAGTGGCAGAGGCATGCAGTTGGCTGTAGAGATGAGCAGAGACGCTCAGACATGAGTGATCCTCCAGCAGTGCAGCAGAAGGTGCAGATGATCTCCTGCAGGAGCCGGCGCTACCGCCGCATCACTGGCACAGCGTAAGCCTTCACATGCGCCTCTGATTAGTGGACAGCTATAGTGAGGAATTGTCTAAATAATGATCTTTCTTTTATTTGTGTCAGAAAACATACAGTATCAGTGGTTGTTAGTGTCTTTCTGTTGGAGTGGTTTGTGATCGGTTAAGAAGGGTGTTCGTCGCCTGTAGTTTCACTTCTGTTTTTTCCAGCAAACAGTGTTTAGTTAGATGTGGTTGTGTGCGATTAACCCTTGTGTAGTTTGTGATACAGTACTGCAGTGTGACTGGAGTTCTGACTACTAGGTTGATCTGCAGTGTCCTTTCTCGTCCTGCTCTCTCTTTCATGACTGCTCAACTACAGAAGGTCCAGTCAGCGGTCAGGGTTTGCTTTCTGCCATGCAGCGTCAGCAGTGGGAGACATAGAACGACTTACAGGTTCGTCAACATCTGGACGACTTTTATTTCAGGCATCTCAGAGTTTTGCACTGTAGGAATGTGCTGACATTCTGCCATAAGCTGATGAGTTTTATGAGGAGGACTTTCATATTATGAGCAGTAACTCATGAATAATGATGACATTTACTAAATACTACATTGATTTACATGCTACAAATGAATTTAGGCATCATCATATTGTTATACGCAAGGATAGATACATTTTTTTGAAATCTGATTTAAAAATGTATATTAAGTGCAGAGGATGATGTGGATGAGGTGTGGTGTGTGTGTGTGTGTGTGTGTGTGTGTGTGTGTGTGTGTGTGTGTGTGTGTGTGTGTGTGTGTGTGTGTGTGTGTGGTCTGAAAACAAGCATGGTCTATAAATGTGTCATTATGTGCCAGTAAGAATGAAAATGCACGACACAGGCATCATGTATGTTGTGTTCTCCAGCGCTTTATGAAACAGCAGGAGTGTGTGACAGAGAGCAGCATTTTTCAGTGTGTGTGTTCAGATGTGTGAGGGCTGCAGTTTGTAATACACTGAGTGCTTGTTGCAATCTTAACGGTGCTCAACCATTTTAAACAATGCAAAGAATTGCTTTTTGACACTGTTATGCAGATTCTTCATTTCCCATGCTAAAGTGAGGTCACTTCAGGTGCTAGTCTGGGATTTTATTCATATTAATTGGAGTGTGGCAGATGAATGCCATTACTCAAAAAAAAAAAAAAAAAAAAAAAAACAGAAGCGCATCTTAATTTGGTTTTTGGTCTGTGGGCAAAATGTTTTGTGATCTGATGAAAGCAAATGTAACTTTTGGGTCATAAGTTTGGTGCAAAAAACAAGACTGTTTGTCACCCAAACAGCACCATATCCACGATGAAGTTATTTTAAGTCTTCTGTTTTTCTTTTTCTTTTTTTTTATATCTATGGTGTTGATACAGTACACTTTTACATTTACTTTTATGTTTCAAATCTAAAATATCTGCAGTTTTAACAGGGGTGTGTAGACTTTTTTCTGGCCCACTGTCGTTGTTATAGTTAGTCTTGATTACAGAAATCTGTTCAGTCAAAGCACATTAATAAGCAGCATTTGTAGTGTAGCTGCTAACAAGTCCTGATTTGTCCTGACAGCACAACGTTTCACAACGCTTCATTATAAAATCCACTGCTCATGTCCTCAGTGTTGCCAACTCATTTTCAGAGAGAGAGAGCTGCTAAAGGAATGTCGATTTGTTGCTAAAAGTTGCTAAGTGACGTTGTGACGTCTTTGCGTGATGATATCATTGTGTAATCACTACGCAAAACTGTCACTACATCAAATATCAACAAAAATATATTTTATATCTAATTTAGATTTGTTTATAACAATATTCTTAATATATGTATATACATTTTAAATATTGAATGATTACAATTTAAGTTTTTCAATAGCTGGTAAACTAGTAATACAACACATTTTCAACCATTATGCTTTAAGCAGTGTATTAGTAGTTTACTTAGTATAGCTACAAGAAAAGTGGGAAAAAAAATTAGGGCACAATCTTCTCTGTTAATGTTTTAATAATTTTTCCGTTTTGGTTTTTTACCTGCATCTTAAGTTACGCATTGTGTTTTCAGGTAACATGGTTACAATGGATAATGTCCTGGAAAATTACTAGTATTTTTTTCTTTTTTTCTTAGAGTGTACTCACTGATCAACTTACTTACAAAGTGCATCATAGATGAACAATTATTCAAATTTTAATTAATTATTAAATTGTTGTTGTTTTTTGTTGTTCAACTGAACAGTTGCAAACAGCAGCTCTGGTCACGTGATGTGTGTACTGCTAAGCATCTGTGGTTTCCTCTTTTCGTTTTATTTGGATGGAAAATGTGTGCCTTTTTATTGTCTGAGTCACTTATCAAAGGTTGCTAAAAGTTAAATGAAAAAAAAAATTGCTAAATTTGTTGCTAGGGTAGTCTGAAAAGTTGCTAAATTTAGCACCAAAATTGCTTAGTTGGCAACAGTGCGTGTGTCCTACAGAACTGGCGTCTGCATCTCTAAAAACAGATGCTGAACCTATATAAAGGCCTGTGTTGTGGCGATAAGCCTTGTGTCAGGCTGGATCTGATGTGTCTGTCTCACGCTGATAAAACTCTGCATCGGATTCGGAGTTCATTATGCTGGTTAGATTCGCTCAGATGGGTCTGTTACCCCTCCTCCTGCTTCTCCTGTCCTGATGTCTGCTGAGGATTGTTTGTCTTCTGTGGGATCAGATCCAGATCTTGGCTGAACTTGTGAGGGCACTTCATTCTTCCTCCAGACTGACAGAATGAGAACCGGAGCAGTGCTTTCTGGGAAGGGCTTAGTAAGCACAAAGGAAGCACTGGCATGCAAAACCATTCCCACAAGACACCCCCGAAATGCAAAACACGTCTAATGCTGTTAAAGAGACACCGTGAGAAAAACAGCAGCCAAATCCCCAAACATGCTCTGTTCTTATATTCCAGCTTTATGCATGCATGCTTCAACATTCATTTGATCAGAAGACTCTGAACATCTGGTTTATATCCATCAAAGAAAGATCATTTGAGATGAAGCAATTTTCTCTTTGCACTAAATTGCATTAGCACATGGTTTTGTTTCCATTTCAAGCAAAAGCACATAGTGATCTGAACTGTTACCCTGATACAGAATGACTCACTGTGATACTGGATTTGAGCCACAACCAGCCTTATGTGTGCTCCTCTGCTGCTCCTGCTGCTCCGCCCTCACCATGACATCACAGCTCACACTCGTGATGTCATCCGTGTGCTGCTCTGCTGCTCCTGATGCTCCGCCCTCACCATGACATCACAGCTCACACTCATGATGTCATCCGTGTGCTCCTCTGCTGCTCCTGCTGCTCCGCCCTCACCATGACATCACAGCTCACACTCGTGATGTCATCCGTGTGCTGCTCTGCTGCTCCTGATGCTCCGCCCTCACCATGACATCACAGCTCACACTCGTGATGTCATCCGTGTGCTCCTCCGCTGCCCCTGATGCTCCGCCCTCACCATGACATCACAGCTCACACTCGTGATGTCATCCGTGTGCTGCTCCTGATGCTCCGCCCTCACCATGACATCACAGATCACACTCATGATGTCATCCGTGTGCTGATCTGCTGCTCCTGATGCTCCGCCGCCCTCACCATGACATCACAGCTCACACTCATGATGTCATCCGTGTGCTCCTCCGCTGCTCCCTGATGCTCCGCCCTCACCATGACATCACAGCTCACACTCGTGATGTCATCCGTGTGCTCCTCCGCTGCTCCTGATGCTCCGCCCCTCACCATGACATCACAGCTCACACTCGTGATGTCATCCGTGTGCTCCTCTGCTGCTCCTGATGCTCCGCCCTCACCATGACATCACAGCTCACACTCGTGATGTCTTCCGTGTGCTCCTCTGCTGCTCCTGATGCTCCGCCCTCACCATGACATCACAACTCACACTCGTGATGTCATCCGTGTGCTGCTCTGCTGCTCCTGATGCTCTGACATCACCATGACATCACAGCTCACACTCGTGATGTCTTCCGTGTGCTCCTCTGATGCTCCCGCCCTCACCATGACATCACAGCTCACACTCATGATGTCATCCGTGTGCTCCTCCGCTGCTCTGATGCTCCGCCCTCACCATGACATCACAGCTCACAACTCGTGATGTCATCCGTGTGCTCCTCTGCTGCTCCTGATGCTCCGCCCCTCACCATGACATCACAGCTCACACTCGTGATGTCATCCGTGTGCTGCTCTGCTGCTCCTGATGCTCTGACATCACCATGACATCACAGCTCACACTCGTGATGTCTTCCGTGTGCTCCTCTGCTGCTCCTGATGCTCCGCCCTCACCATGACATCACAGCTCACACTCATGATGCCATCCGTGTGCTCCCTCCGCTGCTCCTGATGCTCCGCCCTCACCATGACATCACAACTCACACTCGTGATGTCATCCGTGTGCTCCTCTGATGCTCCGCCCTCACCATGACATCACAGCTCACACTCGTGATGTCATCCCGTGTGCTCCTCTGCTGCTCCTGATGCTCCGCCCTCACCATGACATCACAGCTCACACTCGTGATGTCATCCGTGTGCTCTCCTCTGATGCTCCGCCCTCACCATGACATCACAGCTCACACTCGTGATGTCATCCGTGTGCTCCTCTGCTGCTCCTGATGCTCCACCAAAACATTTTGTAATGCGTTTTTTTTTTTGTTTTTACTTTATTTTTACTTTTATCTTTTATCTTTTTATCTTTTTATTCTGTGCATGACACCCTGAGCATGTAAGAAGCACACAGAATTACTAAAATCAATGTTTTAATAGGGCTTGTGTGATTTATGTTCATGTGTCCTGAATCTGAGCGTCACGTGTCGGATGATGTGCTGTTCAATTCAATTCAATTCAAGTTTATTTGTATAGCGCTTTTTACGATACAAATCATTACAAAGCAACTTTACAGAAAATTAAGTTTCTACAATATTTAGTAGTAGCTTATCAGTGGTGACTGTCAGTTCATGTGCATATAGCAGAAATGTTCAGAGAAATCAATGTTTTGCACTGATGAATTCTAGTATTACGTCTCGAGGTGTTTTAGGGATGTCAGAAAACGACTAGGTTTGATTATAGACTGGCAGTATTGAGTCACACTTCAGAAGATGTCATCTGTAGTATCGCTCTTACTGTTCCTCATACTAACTGATCTTAAAACAGGGAAAGTCAGAGTCTGGTTGTATTGTGGAGCACTTACTCCCCTGAGTCTGATGAGCTTTCATGACAAATAGAGAGCTTTCCCTGACGCTGAGACCCAGCGGAGCTCCTCTTTTCCTGCTGCTCTCTCACAGGGGATGTTTTGAGGGATCATCATCAGTGTGTGTTGATGAAGTAACACTGAAGGTGATGCAACATCAGCTGCTTACAGAGCTGTGCAGCTATAAACCTGCTGCCGCCCCCCCCCCCCCCAGTGTTTGAGTGAGAAGGAACTGAGGAAACGGCCGTTTGTTTTTCTCTCTTTGCTGCATCTCTTACTCAACATTAGCACAGTTACACAAACACTGGAGGAGCTGCAGTCACTGTGAATGGAACTGGACATTATTCACTGCTGTCATCTCAGCAAGAAAATTAAAAATGACACAAACTCTCTCAAAGGCTTGTTAGAGTTGGTTATTTATTGATTTGTGGTTTTTACTATAGTAAGAATGACTGTATCTTTGCTTACTGTGGTAAATGTTAAGCACATTTTATTAATCATGTCCATATTCTGTTACTTTTCCTTTTTTGAAATGGCAACTTGTTGATGTCTAGAGTAAGTCACTGCTTCTGTTTCACGCAGCACTAATGTGCTGTTAACATGCTTAATAACTTAACGTTGTGTTAACATGACATTATTACCATGGTACTGTCACGTCCCTCAAGCATGGCGCTACATGTATTCTTTAAGCAGACTTTTTAATCTGAAGAAACACAAATGAAAACCAACTGGAAAATACAGATTCCACAACGAGATGTTTCCCCAAGATGGCTCTCAATCATCAGATGTTTTGCTGAGGAAAAAAAAAACCCAGTAAAACCAGTAACGCCAGTTATTTTGCTGTAAATATTTTCATCCAGTGACAAATTCAGAGGCAAATGGGCTTTAACTGCAGATGCTGCTAGATGTGGTGAGCTGTGACAGATATCCTCTGGGATGGAGCCGATGTCATGTGTTTGTGCTGCTCTGACCCGGATCAGTAGATGGGCGCTGGATGAAGTGAGAAAAGCCAGCTCTGATGAGAGATCTGAGACGAGGAGCGATTCACAGCATCCGCTCCGTCTCCGCTTTCATCATTAGCGCTGATAACAGAGCCCTGGGGATCATGGCATGGATTACCCAGCTTCCCCCGTGTCTGCCGGCCAAACAACTTTCCTCTTCTCCTCTTTCTAATGGAGAGATCTTCATTGACTTGGCTCAGCATTGTGCTCAGACTTTCTGAAGATGATGTCTGAAGGTTTGTGATGCTCAGAGCGGCTGGGGTTCGACTGCTCTGACACCTATATCTGTAGTCTGCGGCTGTGGTTTGTCAGACTCTCGCTGTTATTATCAGCACCGCATTGCTGTTATAGAGAATTATAAAACACGCAGAGACATGCAGCTTCTGTCCCTAAAGACAGGTGCATCACAGCACACTCAGCATTCCCACTTCAGTTCAACAGAACACTGCGGTTCTTCCTTCTTTCTAAAAACTAATCTGCTTTATTTGCATTGAGTGTGGGCACGTTATATCAGCTCTCGCCCGGTGAACAGGAATTAGTTTACTAGAGCATTTATCCTGGTTATACACCGATCCATGGAGCCATTGTTATCAGGACAATTGTGTTTCCTCATCTCACACGAATACAGTGACGCTTCAAGTTCAGTTTACAGTAAAGATGGGGGATAGGGGGGGGGCATAAGAAAGGCAAAATATGAGCTCAGATGCATTTTGCTTTTGCACATATTCACTTAGCAGATGCTTTTATCCAAAGTGTCTTGAGGAATCAGGAAAGGATAAAACAAGCGTTTCGTTTCAAGGAGGCAGCAGTAAAGAGTTTCAGCATCATTCAGAGTATATAAGACCGTAAAAGCACAGAGGAAGAGAAGCGTTTTTACCGGTTTCCCATTGATTGTTCTGTCTGTAGGGTTAGAGGAGCTTCAGCAAATGCTCAACACTTTATTCGCTTTGGGTAAAAACACCTGCAAGTGCATAGATGTTGTATTATTATGAAATATTATTCAGACACACTTCTGTAATACATCATAGGTGAGATCTGGTGGATAACTTTTCTCTTTTGCCTTGCTTGAACTGGCCGTTGTGTCCTCCTTCAGGTCCTGTGGTGTGTATGTGAGAAGGTAAAGCCTCTTCTTCACTGTGATCAGAAGACTGATGAACATGATGAAATACTCTCCACTAGATCTAGTAGTTGTACTGATTCTCCGCTCACTCTGCCACACAGTCAGGAGGCTCAGGGGTCAGTAATGAGCTCTCATCAGATCAAGCCTCACACACAGAGGACAGTGAGGCATCAGCGTCTGGCTGCTGTTATGACACACACATGACGGATGAACTGACGTCATGCTGATGCTGCTGTGTTTAGGTTTCTCAATGCATTTGCTCCGTCTCCCGTCATCTCTGCGAGTATCAGCATGTTCTTTCCTGGTTTGCTTCATTGAGTATTAAACAGAGAGTATTATCTGTGCCTGTGGATCCATCACTAAGAGTTAAATAACACCAATCTATTTGATTTGCATAAATGTTTTCATGATGATTGAAGTCCTTAAAGGGTTTACTCCACCACAAAATTAAAATTTTGTCAATCACTTACCCCCATGTCATTCCAAACCAGTAAAAGCTTTGTTTTTGTTTTTTGTGTTGTTGTTGTTTCTTCTGTGTGCAAAAAGTATTTCGTCGCTTCATAATGTTTACGGTTTGAAATCAAATCTGATGGCAGATGGAGTATTCTGACGATATCTTTCATACTTTTCTGGACCTTGACACTGTTATTTACTTGTCAGTCTATGGGACAGTCACAAGCCTCCCGGTTTTCATCCAAAATATCATAAATTGTGTTCTGAAGACGAACAAAAGCTTTTACGGGGTTTGGAAAGGACCATGGGGGGGGGTAAGTGATTAATGACTAAATTGTCATTTTGTGGTGGGTATACCCTTCAATAGTTTACAAACAGTAGTAAACCCTTTTCTAAAGGCTCTGTGCAGTATTGTGAATCTGTTGTGTACCATAACTGTATTTATTTTTCACATCGAAATACAATCTATCATTACACTATTACCTAATTCTAGTTAAATGATGCTGTTGCCAAACAAACCTCAGAGTTTCATTGGATGACGCTCTTTTCAGTTGGGATTTTGTTGGCCAATCTCAGGCCCACATGGTCAGATATATTGCTAACTAGTATCAGGGTTGTAACAAGATACCGGTATGACGATTATACCGCAGTATAAACATGTACGATTATCATACCGTGAACATTTGCTTATCTACGGTATTGGGAAGGGGGGGGAAAATAACAGATGACCAGAATCTCACCTGCCCCTAGGCAAACAACTTTACACTTAACTGTTCTCAAAGTTGCTCCACCCACACATACAGTGTAGAACAACATCAACATATCTCTAATCTCTATCCTACGGCCACATCGAAATTAAAAAATGGGCAGTATGGAAATACCTTGGATAATAGAAAATTATATGAACTCTTATTTGTCCTCGAGGACTAGACACAGTTGGACACAAAAACTGTGGTCGCAAAGCGGCTACAAAAAGAGTAAAACGCATCGAACATGTTTTGCCTATATTTTAGAACACCATCCCCACAATGCAGATACAGGTATGTCCCATTTATAACTTAAGGTTTAAAGCCTTATGATTTCCATTTTGCGGAGTTATGCTTGTGTTTCCAGGCAGGTTTTTGAGCCCGTAAAGCCCCGACTTCAAACCCCGACTCACGACTTTGTAGCGTTCCAAGGCAAAGTCACGCCAAACTGCCTGAGTGCAAGGAATTGTAGCTAGATTAGGTAAATTAATTGCGACGTTATATTGTCATAAAATCTATTTTTCAACATGTACCACCTGCATAAACACCGCATCCATAGGTAATATTATCCATAGGGGCTGCCATTGTTGTTTCACGGGCTATGTGACGTCAGAGCTCGGAACTGGGAGTACATCGATCTAGTACGAGTTCACGGGTGGGAAGTCACCGATTTGACTGCCGTTCCAGTGCACTTTCACGGGTAGAAGGTTGGAAAAACACAGGTTACGGGTTGCCTGGAACGCCGGGGCATTAATCCCAGAATCCATAATGAATTTACAGTAGGTCTACAATGCAGATGACACACAAGAAGCCCAATTTGATGGATTGATGAATAAATCAAAAACAGAGCTTGTCAAATAACGGCATGGTCTAGTGTCTGTGAATACAAAAAAAACACCCTGCTATATAAATATATATTCTGTTGTTTTCTGTGTGTCTCTCTGTGAAATAAATGGGCGTTGTGTCATGTACTACATTATTAAGTATTTACCGGCATCGCTCATAGTGTTTAAAAGGCCTGGCTGTCTCACATACTGAGGACGTGAACACAAACACGGAGAGACACCTGAGAGAGAACAATTAATAATCCTTTTCATCATTTTATTTTTGAGAAATAAATTTATTTGTTTAATACCGTATACCGTGATATTTTCCCGAGACTATTATCATACCGTGAAAATATCATACCATTACAACAACTAACTAGATTCATACTCGACCAACATACAGGAAAGCAGACGTTCAACCTTGAGTGTGCAAAAATGTTTAAAGAAGTATTGAAGCATGCAGAGGAAACGGGCAAGCGGTCAGGGAGAACGGAATGACTCTTCTTCACGAGGACTGAGGGCCCGCAGACCGAATGTTGATTTCTCCCTGCGTTGAATGCGACTGTGCCTTGTGTTTGATCTGCAGGTTGCTGTGGAGTGGGCGCGCGTACCTCTCTAACTGGTTACTATGCGAAGGGCGGCCGTATCGTCTAGTAAGAAGGGACTACTGGGCTAAGTTGGAGAGGCGTGTCCATTGGCGCTGTTCAGAGCAATCACCCCCCCCCCCAAAACCGGAATCATCATGGTGAGTCCAAACCGTCCGAAACCCAATCTCTGCGTCCCTCCTACCCCCACATGTCCTGCTGTCCACCCGTCCGTGCAATACGGTTTATCACAGCCGATCCAGTTACACGGCTATGCAGTGGATTCTCCCATTTCACACAGTCAATGCTTGCTGGTATCACTCAGGAGCAGATCAACAGCACTCCTCGTGTGCGTTCATGAAAGAGCTGCTAGCTATAATTTTCAGACACAGAGCTCATTAAGGCAGAGGTTCGAGTTGTGCGCATCTTGTTTTGAATGCATTCAATGTACTGGCTGGTGCTTATTCAGGGTTGTATCTACAAAGAGAGAGAGCTGTTTCATTTGAAAAGCATTCATTTGAATCATGTATGGACTGTTCTGAATTCCTTCAATGTGCCTTGATCTTTAAATGTTAACTCTTTAGCATCCAGTCATCTGGTCTGTTTACTTCTGCCTTTAATTAAGTTTTAAATAAAACTTTCAATTTAACATGCACAATTTTACAAGTATATCAAAACGTTCCACAGATGTTGGCAGTTTGTTCCCGTACGTCAAAAGTGTCAGTAGTTATGGACGTAATAGGACTAAAAAAAAAAACTGCTATTTTATTTATTTCTTTATTTATTTGACATAAAAAATAAATTAATTATTTTAATTTTCTTTTTTTTCTCATATAGTACTCATATAGTTGCCCATTGGATTTTTTCCTGATCCAGACACAAAAATGTCTCATGTTTTGTTTTGTTGCTTTTTTAAGGTGTTTCTCCCTTTTTTCCTTAGAAAAAAATTAATAATACTAATGTTAATAAGAATAATAAACCACCCTTATGAAACGATCTATGTGAAATTTTTTCATTTTGCCAGCACAACATCATAAATAGTATGCAATTTTGATGAATTCAAACCTGTCTCGCTGGTTTGGATTTAAAAGAAACTGCATCTGAGATGAACGTTGACCCGCATTTCCCTCCTGAGGGTGTGGTGACGATGCTTCATTTATTCTCAAGAAACACGTTAATACAGGCTGAACCCTTTGACCTAGTTTGTTACTAGCTTATTATGGTTGTTGGTGGATCAAAGTTGATCACCAACTTATTTTAGAGCACTTGAATGAACATTTACACAAAATGAGATCGATTGTTTTTGTTTGTGGTTTTTATGTGTTTGTATTTTGAACATGTAAATATTGATAAGCAGGAGAATAGTTATTGCAATGCTTTCTATAAAAACGTTACAACCAGGTGAGTTAGTAAATTTAGTGACAGCAAACTCTTCATGTGGTCAGATTGACGTTGCGGGTACTGCATTCAATGTCTGCGACGCCAAATGCAAAAACAGCTCTAAAGATGTTTACAGCACTCAGGTCTGGTGTGTTCTGTCAGTAATATAAAACCTCCATGCATCTGTTACCACACGGCACGCTGTCGTCTGCTCGCTCTCACAGTGTTTTTTCCTCTGTTGCTGGTGGGGGTTTGACCCAGTTTGGTTTTGCTCAGATTAGTTTCTGGCTGTCAGTGTTGCCTCCTAATGGAACTATAGAGCAGATGGCAGCAGTCTGCTGTGGTCTGGTTTTTATATATAAAGCGTCTGCATTGAGGGTGAAATTAGTGGCACACAGAGCGCCTCAGGCAGTGCAGTCCAATAATCAAACTCTTCCTGCATTTGATGGACACACACACACATCTTCATTAGAGGGAATGTTGAAGGTCAGGTCTGTGTAGACTGTGCTTTTTAGCTTACTGTGAAGAAAAAAGAGGAAGATTCTGCTCAGCAGAACAAGAGCATCAAGCCACAAAACAGGACTTATTTTAGAGTTTAAGAATTTGAGAGTGAAGTGATGCTTAAATAAAAAATAATATAGACCTTAGTATACGGCAATGCTTCATTTCAATAGAAAGAAATAGAAAATGAGGGTTATGGAACCTCAACATAGCCAAATAGGAAAATGTATGGTAAAGATGTTATTTTAAATGTTTGCAGTGGCCAGAACAGAATGCTCAACACTGGACCTGCGTACAAAATAACTATTGTTATCAACCAATGCCTGTAGAGGGTATGCAAAGGAGTGATTTTTTAGTCCCACTTCTGTAGATTCTGCGCATGCTGTTTCTGGGGGGACCGAAAGCCTTCCCAGTTAGGGCTGCTCGATCCGATAGACAAAGAAAAAGATATCTTTAGTTTATTTCGGAATTTTGTGGATACTGATTAATAGACACTATTTGGCTGAGCTTGTTATTTGTGCGTGCATGTTATCAATAGGTGATATTTGAAATGATTTGGGGGGTGGGGGCGGGGGGGGGGGATGGGGAATATACTTTAAATGTAAACCTGAAATCGACATGCAGGTGGAGGGGGATTCAAGGATGAGTGAGGTCAATGAGTCATTCACTCAACTGATTCGTTCAACACACGCTGAATGATGCAGTAAAGAAACACTTAGAGATGCAAAAGGAGTTCTGCGGTTTGGATTTGTTTTGGAAACTATTTTTCCTTGATGAAACGATGAATAGAGCCAAAAGTCATTTTATCTTAACTTGTTTTATTGGAACGTTTTATTAAAATTCCAACCATGATTTACTAACCTAATCCAAACCGCCTTTGATTGTTAAAACAGTTACTGTCAGGATTCACTAAAGACGTTGCAGTGAGGAATTAGTGATGAAAAGGCCGTTGCCAAAGGTTATTTTGCCACATGAATCTGACATTTGTAGGGAGTTTTCCATTCAGACAACAGACGAGGAGAGGAAGACACAGAAGGTTGGTGAGGAGCGTACGCCCCCCCTTTTTAGACGCGTGCCCCAATAAAATGACGGCTACTGTATTTGTGCCATTATTCTCACCAGCCCAAAAAAGCATGTAAACTATTTTGTGGTTGAAATTTGTTGTTGTGGGTGGTTAGAAAGGGAAGAGGGCTTTTCCACACATATTAATTTATTTGAGGCATGCCAGAAGAACACATTATTAGAATCTGACCATTACGCGGATACTACACTGCACTTGGTAGATCAACGTTGTCAGTAAAATCACCCACAGAAAGTCCACTGGGAGGCTCCCAGCGGTCACCTGATCCAAGGAGGGCCAACCCTGTGCATGTAAACCGTTTATTTTTTTATTGATGCAGTGGACAAATAATGTTCTTAGGCCTCAACACCTTCATATAGTTGGCCTCTAAAGAAAACATTGCTCAGATCACCAATCAGGCAGCATCCTTCATGGAGAAGGCAATCCCAGAATGCATTGCAGCTAGGTCACACATTTTTTTTTTTTTAAATGTGTTGATCAGAATAGTTAATCTACAAACTGACAGTTTCAACCAAACTCTTGTTTCTTGTTTATGCCTACAAAACTATTGAATTGTTAGCAACATGCTAACTATACTCAGACAGAGAAATCTGCTGTGAGCATTAGTCCAAGCTCTCGAGTTGTTTCTGTGGCCCTGGTTGAGGTGAGCATTAATGGAGTTTCTGGCCATGAAGAGCGTTTCAGGTCGTTCACTTCCCAGTATCACGAGGGGGCTTCGAGTTCAGCAGACAGACTCCTGGCTCCCTAGTCTGTTTCTGTGCGAGTGGTTGTTCTGTAATGAGATCACTCTCACTCCCTACACATGACCCTGATGAGAGGATCTTCTCTCGAGGTCCTTCCCACCGCGCTGACACACAAACCACCATCAGAGCCACGATCCAATCAGCCTTTCTCAGTAATGATCAGTTGTCTCATGTTTGCTCATGGTTCTGTGAGCTCTCTGAAGGTCCACACACATCTCCGTTCACACCGGACTCCCGGCCACAGCTGATCTGCACCTCCTGCTAGTTTCACTGCCCGCGAATAATATCTTTCCACCGTAGTGTGGAGAAACAATTGTTCCGTTGTTCTGTTAGGAGTAGTGGGTTTCCCCTCATCCCACACTAGCTTCCGTCTCTTATCACAGAAGAGCCTTGATTCCTGGAAACACTGCTGTAATATTCTACAGCAGCCGGAGTCTCGGCCCGCAGTTCAGTCTGAGGCCGGTCTGACTGGGCAGCTCATTTCAGGTGCAGTTTTTCACTCAAGCTGCTTTACCTGATGTCACTTTACCAGGGCCCCCCCTTGCCGCCAGTCCTTGAGAAATACTCAGGCACTACAGATGATGTGATCTCTTCCTGTGCGGAGAGAGTTGTGTGTGTCGGAGGGAGGGCTGTGTGGGAGTGGGGGAGGGTGTTGTGTGTGTCGGGAGGAAGTGATGAATTCACCCGCTCAGAGAGAGACAGAGGGAGTGACACAGAGCTTCTGGGATGAGCTCAGTGCGTCTGTGTGCTGCGTTTCGCTAGAATGTTGTCTGTGGCTGGAGGTCATGATCAGTGATGTGTTTTACTGGGGCTTCTGCTGTCTGAGACTCTGGAGGAGAGAGAAGAAGGTGAGCGCAGTTCTTCACGTTTCATTATATGAGGTAAAAGACTAATTCAGTTTGACTCTGATTGCTGATGGATTTAACAAACATCACAACAACATTCAAGCATGTGCTTTGGATGAGAGTGCCTTTTTATAGTTTTCTCCCTCTTGAATTCATTTCATCTCTGAATTCATTAGGATTGAAGTTCCTCCTCCTCTGATCACACTCAGAATTCAATGATCATTCTCACTTATTTTCTGTTAGATTCATTCTGTGTGTTTCTGACATCGTATGAAATGGAAATGCATGACCTAAAATGAGCATTCATAAAGGCTTCTAATTTTCTTAATAATTGTTTGTGTTTTTTAGAACAGCAGTGGATTAGTTTGAGACCTTCTCTTTGGATCTCATCCCTTGACTATGTTAACCAGGTCCTCGTCACAGTGTTTGTGTCAACAAACAGCACAGACACACTGATCCTTACTTGATGATCAAACCCATGACATTTTAACTGCTGCTGCTGCTGCACATGGTACAATGCAGGAGCTCTTTAGTACGTTAATGGCCATTGGCAGAAAAAAACTGTTAAAAATGCTGTTTATGTTCCCGTAATATTGTGCTCTGTAGACCTGCTGTGCAGGGTAGACACCATGTGTTAATGGGATGCTATTTCACACAGCTGTGCGGACAGAGGCGAGCGTGATTTCACCAACTACTGGCATGTTACTGGGACAACTTCCAATCAACAAATCAGAACTTTTCAGGAAATATCTGTTTTTAGGCGTCGATCAGGGTTAGGTGCTTCTACACTCTTGTTAATCAGCTAATCATTTCACACTGATTTTAGGATAAATTATGTGTAGGGTTAGGTTTAGGGGTAGGGGTTGGGTTAAGTCAATAGTTTTGGACAGTAATGTTGATCCAGGAACATGTCTGTCTTTGGCAGAATCACGAGACCCGAGGACAGACATACAGTAGTTTAACAGGTTCAGTGCTTTATTATCATTCACATCATTCACGCGTGTTTGGGCTCTGATCGAATGTTGTGTGTTGTTCCCCCCGATGATGGGATGCTTGGAGGGTTTGTGAATGTGTCAGATTTCCCCAGAGCTGGGATGTCATTAATGTGTTGCTGAACAGATGAACAGCTGCCAAAGGGAAGTGAGTGTGACCTTAAGGTGGTGAATTCCAGTCTTTCTTATTTTAAATATCACTTTTGAAACCACTCTCCCCGCAGCTGTCATTTTTAGGCCCCGTTGTTAACAAGCATAAAGTAACACAGGCAGCGTGACACGGATGAGTCCAACCTGTGTGTTCACAGTCAGCCTAACCACAGCTCTCCAGTCATTTCTGTGTAATGAGAGGACTCAGAGCATGTGTGTGTGACATTATCAATCACTGAACGATTGTTTTATAATCAGAGTGACTGATTCAGATCCTGTTTTGTTTGGAAATTTTTCCAGGCACTGTTTTCTTCAGCAGTGTGTCATGTATTCATGTCTTCTGTCCTGAAGCGAATCATCCATCCCTGACCAACAGAAGATCTCATGCTGATCACATGCACTGCGAAATCTCCTAGAAACTTTCCTTACATGGAATGCTGTGCTGCTTTCCCGGTAACAACGTGAGGGAGATGGGGGAGTTTGTGCTGATTTATCTAGAAGAGAATGTCTATAACTGCACCAGAAGTTAATATTAGGCAGCAGGGACTCTACAGATGATTTTGTGTAGCTGTGGGTGGAGCAGTCGTGTTTTCAGACGAGGTTCGGGTGTGTGTCGGCGGTCTGTGGGCTCTGTTTTCTGTGTTGGTTGAGAGTCTGTGAAGCAGCTACAGAAACGGGAAGCAGTGGGCAATCAGTCACGTCACTGGAGGATCCGTCTGAAGACATCATTCACACATGAGTTAGGCTTTGAGCCCTCTCTTTTGATTCAAAGAAATGGACAAACTCTGTGGAACAATTTAGTATGCGTCTAAGATCATGTCATCACATTCATTGTGATGATTTCATATTTGAAAAAAAAAACAAAGCTGTTGCATGAGAAGCCTAAGCCAAAAGATGGTCTTACAATATGGGTGTGGTAAGGACATTTCTCAAAATAATTTGGTCCCATAAGTCAGCCTTAAGAATCGCTAAACATCCTTACATTGCATAGGCAAAATATCAAGCACACTGCGTTTCACAACATAATACACAGATCTCATACTGTTAATAGTGTTCTTATAAGAGTAGTGTAGTTAGGGTAGTTATTTAACACATTTTGGGGTCATTGTATGAAAACAAGGACTTTCTGCCATGCTTTCTTCTCTCCAGTTTTAATGATCACTAAAGCGTTTGACTCATTATTAGCAACCATCTTCAGCTAGTTTGAGGCTGGGACCCTCACTCCTCTGTGTTACGAATGTCTCTCTTCTTTAATGTGTAAATCTCTGAACATGAAGAGACGTCTGAGATGGGAGAGGATCACTGATGAAGTGTTAAACAGCTGCTGCTGGCTGAATGAATAGATTAATATCTAATGTTTAAATGAATGATTCTTTCTCTTTTGATTACTGTGAAGAACGACAGAGTTTTTACTGTTCCGAACCATTCGATGACATGCACAATCACTCAGAACCGTATCAGTTATTTAAAAGTCATCGTCTCTCTGTTTCCATCACTGTCGGGTCTGATATGTGACGAGCGAGAACAGAATGACTGTGTGTGAATGTGTTCTGAACCAGCCAGCAGCACAGAAGCGTCTCTGAGCTCAGTGTCTGTGTGCTCCAGGTCGCCGGCGAACAGAAGTATCACCCAGAATGCTTCACCTGTCTGAGCTGCCGAGCGTGTCATCGGATGATGGAGACACGTATGCTCTGGGGGAGCGATCCAAAACTCTACTGGTGATGACCTTCACATTATTCTCATGACAAATGGTTTCAGGTCTTGTTCTTGACTTGGGCGTATGCATTACTGGTTATTATTAGTATGTGTGATGTAGCAGAGCAGAAGATGCTGTTTTATCTTCCTATCGTGCCATCACTAATGTTTTCCCAGCGGAGTGACTTCAGAAATGTGTCCATAAACCTTCCTATGGAGCGCATCTGCTGTATTCATGGGAAGAACACTGACAAGTCAATAAGCTGCTCAATAAAACATTATTTTTACAGGTTTTTGTCATCGTTATTGTTGTTGCTAACTGGCAATTCTGCAAAAAAAAAAAAATAATATATATATATATATAGATATACATATATATATATATATGTGTGTGTGTGTGTGTGTGTGTCCTACAAATACATACATACATATATATAAAATTTTCAATTTATTTTATAAAGCACAAGTACCGTTGACCAGGGTGCCGTACAAAGTAAGTAACCACAAACAGAATTAAAAACAAAGACAAGGTCACAAATAAAACTGCAAGACACAGGGCAGAGCAAATGCAAATCATGAATAATAAGCCAGATCAAATAAAAACATTTTTGACCTGGATTTAAAAATGGACAGTGTAGGGGCAGTTCTGATTTCTGTAGGAAGACTATTCCAAAGTCTCCCTACTACCGCATGTATATATGCATATTAATATTATATATTTCTGTCCACATAGCATGATGTATGAATATGATTTGAGCCAGAACAGCATATTAATAAATTCACTAATAAACCTGTTGTGATGTTTAGGCGTAATATATGGGGACATTTTGCTTTAATTGCACCTTTGCTTTCAAAAACTTATTTAAAAAAACGGTAACACATTTAGATTAGGGACCACTGTTCACCAATGATGGCATAGTACTAGCATATTGACTGTTTATTAGAACTTATAAAGCACATATTAATGCATGTCCATAATCTAGATCCCTTAAACCTACCCCATGCCTAAACATGACTACTACAACAACTACCTTACTTACTATCAATAAGCAGCAAGTTAATAGTTTTACTGAGGGAAAAATGTAAGTTAATACTGAATGTGTTCCCTAATCTAAAGCATTAGCAAAAAAAAAAAAAAAAAAAAAAAACATTTAAAAAATGTATACACTTTAACCTGCTGTTTTTTAAAATTATGTGTGCGTCCCAGAATGATTAATGAGCCTGAAATGTTCCAGTGTGAAACACAGGTTCATGGCAGCTCAGATACTTGAATTGTTTAACTAGTTCTTATATTAAGCATTATACCTAGATGTTTGCTAATGCTATTAAGTAAACGTATAATGTCACCAGTTCATCAGGAATCCATGATATGACATAATTGTCCTTAAAACATGATATAAACTTTTAAATCATGTTCTCGTATGATATCATTGGGTGATTTCTGGCATGTTTTGTGATGTTGTGATGGAGAGAGTCTGTGTGAGGGTGCTGAATGAACTCTGTCTGATGGTAATGATCTGCTGTGTCTCCCTCTAGTGGACACTGTTATTATCAGACGATCGTGACTCCGGTCACCCTGCCCGACTAGCCGTGCTCCAGGATTCCTCACACGGTCACTCTAGTGTCCATTCCTGCCTCCACCGATGGGAAACGAGGCTTTTCTGTGTCCATCGATCAGGGCTCCAGTCCCAACGGCTTCAGCCCCGAACACACACACACCGTCAGAGTCTCCAAGTGAGTGTGAAAGCACAGACGCACAGCTGGGATCTGCTCACAAACAGAACATTTCAATATTTAAACATGTAGAAGATGAGAATCCTGACCAGAGTGAGAGATCCTGTTCAGATTTGTAGGTAACTGTATAAGTGTAAAAGAACGTGATGATCAGGATCAGGTAGCTCTTATGCTGATCATTTACTTTAATGACAACAACACTGAATACATTTTCAGATCAATAATTAGGAGTAAAATGTAGTTATGACTGATAACTCATATCAGATGTGTTTGATATTTTTGTGTAGAATTAAACGGCATAGAGAAAACTATTTCAATGAGTGGAAAATAAAGACTGATGATGATCTGCCAGTATCCAGACTAAAGATGCAAGCGATGATCAGCAGGAGTCTGACCAGTCTTGTGTTTCCATTAGAAATCATGTGCTCCTTCATGGCTTCGTGTGGTTTTGTCCTTGTGTTCAGGGTTCAGGGTGGACCCAGAGTGCATCAGTCCAGACGTCAAGAACTCTATTCATGTTGGCGACCGGATCCTGGAGATCAATGGAACCCCAATCCAGAACGTTCCTCTGGACGAGGTGAATAAAACCCTTTCTCACTTATGTGTGTCTTCTATAGAGCAACAGTTAGTGTGACTGCAGACGGACTGCAATTCATGCATTCATTCATGTTTCTGGCCTTCATGCAGTGTGTTTGACTCAAAGCCTGGTGTGTGTGTGTGTGTGTGTGTGTGTGTGTGTCAGATTGATTTGCTGATCCAGGAGACCAATCGTCTGCTGCAGCTGACCATTGAACATGACCCTCATGATCACGGCCCCTCAGAGGACCAGGTGGACGGACCGACACCCCCGTCTGAGGGCCCCAGCCCCATCACGCCCATCACACGGCCCCCCAGCCAGGACGTTAACAACCTGCGCTCGCGGATCATCACGTCAGTAAAGCACACCACGCTTTTGCTGTGTGTTTGTTAAGTCAGGAATTGATTGTTAGTGTTTTAACAAGTATCCAAACTTTGTCATGTATCTCCTCACTACATAACAACATGCTAACAGCTACAGAGTCTCTTGTGCTGGATCACCGTCTCGATATGTGTGTTTGGTCCATTTTAGTTGTCATCAGCTGTTGAGGATGCATGTTATTCTACTTGAGTTATTTGAGGCTGATTTGAACTGATTTGAATGTGTGTTTGCACAGGCGCAGTTTCAGTATCGATAAATCTCCGTGCTCCAGTAACACTCCGTCTCCACTGTCTCTGAGGAAAGACACAATCGGCCGCTCCGAGTCGCTTCGCATTGTGTCCAGCCGCACACGCACCCGAATATTCAGAGCCTCCGACCTGATCCACGGAGAGGTTCTGGGTACAGGCTGCTTCGGGGACAGGCCATAAAGGTGAGCACACACACACACACACACACACACACACACACACACACACACACACTCTGTCCTCACTACACACACACACACACACACACACACACACACACACACACACACTCTCTGTGCACACTACACACACACACACTCTCTCTCTCTCTCTCTCTCTCTCTCCTGTCCAATACACTGTAGAAAAGTGAAGCCAAAATGCCCCAGCTCAGTAGTGAATAGTTTTAGAACCCAAGTCTACACAGTAGTGAATAGTTTGGAGCCTGAGTCTGCACAGTAATAATTTGTTTAGAGCCCGTGTCTGTGCAATAGTGAATATTTTAAAGCCTGAGTCTCTGCCGTAGTGATTCGTTTGGAGCCCGAGTCTGCGCACTAGTGATTGATTTGGACCCCGAGTCTGTGCAGTAGTGAATAGTTTAGAACCCAAGTCTACACAGTAGTGAATAGTTTAGAACCCAAGTCTACACAGTAGTGAATAAATTGGAGCCCGAGTCTGCACAGTAATAATTTGTTTAGAGCCTGTGTCTGTGCAATAGTGATTCGTTTAGAGCCTGAGTCTGCTCAGTAGTAAATAGTTTGGAGCCCAAATCTGTGCAGTAGTGATTCGTTTGGATCCAGAGCATTAGCAATATTGATGGGTTCCCAACCCAATTCAGTACAGAATTGATTGTGTCCAGAACCCAAGTCTACACAGTAATAAATAGTTTGGCGCCTGAGTCTGCACAGTAGTGATTGATTTGGAGCCAGAGTCTGCGCAGTAATAATTTGTTTAGAGCCTGTGTCTGTGCAGTAGTGAATATTTTAAAGCCTGAGTCTGTGCCGTAGTGATTCGTTTAGAGCCTGAGTCTGCTCAGTAGTAAATAGTTTGGAGCCCCAAATCTGCACAGTAGAGATTCATTTAGAGCCTGAGTCTGTGCAGTAGTGTTTCTTTTTAAAGCCCGAGTCTGTGTATTAGTGATTCGTTTAGAGCTAGAGTCTGCGCAGTAGTGATTCGTTTAGAGCCCGAGTCTGTGCAGTAGTGATTTGTTTAGAGCCCGAGTCTGCGCATTAGTGATTCATTTAGAGCTAGAGTCTGCGCAGTAGGTGATTCGTTTAGAGCCCGAGTCTGTGCAGTAGTGATTCATTTAGAGCTAGAGTCTGTGCAGTAGTGATTCGTTTGGAGCCCAAGTCTGCACAGTAGTGATTCGTTTAGAGCCTGAGTCTGTGCAGTAGTGATTCATTTAGAGCTAGAGTCTGCTCAGTAGTGAATAGTTTTGGAGCCCAAATCTGCACAGTAGAGATTCATTTAGAGCCTGAGTCTGTGCAGTAGTGATTCGTTTTCTGGAGCCCAAGTCTGTGCAGTAGTGATTCGTTTAGAGCCTGAGTCTGCGCAGTATTGATTCGTTTAGAGCCTGAGTCTGCTCAGTAGTAAATAGTTTGGAGCCCAAATCTGTGCAGTAGTGATTCGTTTGGAGCCAGAGTCTGTGCAGTAGTGATTCGTTTGGAGCTAGAGTCTGTGCAGTAGTGATTCGTTTAGAGAGCCTGAGTCTGCTCAGTAGTGATTCGTTTGGAGCCTGAGTCCTGCGCAGTAGTGATTCGTTTGGAGCCCAAGTCTGTGCAGTAGTGATTCGTTTGGAGCTAGAGTCTGTGCAGTAGTGATTCGTTTAGAGCCTGAGTCTGTGCAGTAGTGATTCGTTTAGAGCCTGAGTCTGTGCAGTAGTGATTCGTTTAGAGCCTGAGTCTGTGCAGTAGTGATTCATTTAGAGCTAGAGTCTGTGCAGTAGTGATTCGTTTGGAGCCCAAGTCTGTGCAGTAGTGATTCGTTTAGAGCCCAAGTCTGCACAGTAGTGATTCGTTTAGAGCCTGAGTCTGTGCAGTAGTGATTCATTTAGAGCTAGAGTCTGCTCAGTAGTGAATAGTTTGGAGCCCAAATCTGCGCAGTAGAGATTCATTTAGAGCCTGAGTCTGTGCAGTAGTGTTTGGTTTATAGAACGAGTCTGTGCAGTAGTGTTTGGTTTATAGAACGAGTCTGTGTAGTAGTGGATTTTTTTTTTGTTTGGAGCCCAAGTCTGTGCATTAGTGATTGGTTTAGAGCCTGAGTCTGCGCAGTAGTGATTCGTTTTAGAGCCTGAGTCTGCCACAGTAGTGATTCGTTTGGAGCCCAAGTCTGTGCAGTAGTGATTCATTTGGAGCCCCAAGTCTGGTGCAGTAGTGATTCGTTTGGAGCTAGCGTCTGTGCAGTAGTGATTCGTTTAGAGCCTGAGTCTGCGCAGTAGTGATTTGGTGATTCGTTTGGAGCCTGAGTCTGCGCAGTAGTGATTCGTTTGGAGCCCAAGTCTGTGCAGTAGTGATTCGTTTGGAGCTAGAGTCTGTGCAGTAGTGATTCGTTTAGAGCCTGAGTCTGCGCAGTAGTGATTCGTTTGAGCCCAAGTCTGTGCAGTAGTGATTCGTTTAGAGCCCGAGTCTGTGCAGTAGTGATTCATTTAGAGCTAGAGTCTGTGCAGTAGTGATTCGTTTGGAGCCCAAGTCTGTGCAGTAGTGATTCGTTTAGAGCCTGAGTCTGCGCAGTAGTGATTCGTTTAGAGCCTGAGTCTGCGCAGTAGTGATTCGTTTGGAGCCCAAGTCTGTGCAGTAGTGATTCATTTGGAGCCCAAGTCTGTGCAGTAGTGATTCGTTTGGAGCTAGAGTCTGTGCAGTAGTGATTCGTTTAGAGCCTGAGTCTGCTCAGTAGTGATTCGTTGGAGCCTGAGTCTGCGCAGTAGTGATGGTCGTTTGGAGCCAAGTCTGTGCAGTAGTGATTCGTTTGGAGCTAGAGTCTGCGCAGTAGTGATTCGTTTAGAGCATGAGTCTGTGCAGTAGTGATTCATTTAGAACACGAGTCTGCACAGTAGTGATTCATTTAAAACCCGAGTCTGCACATTAGTGATTCATTCAGAACCAAATCCTATACAGCACAAATCTGTTTGGAGGCCCAAGTCTGTACAGTAGTGATTCGTTTAGAGCCCAAGTCTGCACAGTAGTGATTCGTTTAGAGCCTGAGTCTGTGCAGTAGTGATTCATTTGGAGCTAGAGTCTGCTCAGTAGTGAATAGTTTGGAGCCCAAATCTGCGCAGTAGAGATTCATTTAGGAGCCTGAGTCTGTGCAGTAGTGTTTGGTTTATTTGAAGCGAGTCTGTGCAGTAAGTGTTTGGTTTATAGAACGAGTCTGTGTAGTAGTGATTCGTATTGGAGCCCAAGTCTGTGCAGTAGTGATTGGTTTTAGAGCCTGAGTCTGCGCAGTAGTGATTCGTTTAGAGCCTGAGTCTGCTCAGTAGTGATTCGTTTGGAGCCCAAGTCTGTGCAGTAGTGATTCATTTGGAGCCCAAGTCTGTGCAGTAGTGATTCGTTTGGAGCTAGCGTCTGTGCAGTAGTGATTCGTTTAGAGCCTGAGTCTGCGCAGTAGTGATTCGTTTGGAGCCTGAGTCTGCGCAGTAGTTATTCGTTTGGAGCCCAAGTCTGCACAGTAGTGATTTGTTTGGAGCTAGAGTCTGTGCAGTAGTGATTCGTTTAGAGCCTGAGTCTGCGCAGTAGTGATTCGTTTGGAGCCCAAGTCTGTGCAGTAGTGATTCGTTTAGAGCCCGAGTCTGTGCAGTAGTGATTCATTTAGAGCTAGAGTCTGCGCAGTAGTGATTCGTTTGGAGCCCAAGTCTGTACAGTAGTGATTCGTTTAGAGCCCAAGTCTGCACAGTAGTGATTCGTTTAGAGCTAGAGTCTGCTCAGTAGTGAATAGTTTGGAGCCCAAATCTGCGCAGTAGAGATTCATTTAGAGCCTGAGTCTGTGCAGTAGTGATTTGGTTTGGAACGAGTCTGTGCAGTGGTAATTCGTTTGGAGCCAGAGTCTGTGCAGTAGTGATTCGTTTAGAGCCTGAAGTCTGCGCAGTAGTGATTCGTTTAGAGCCTGAGTCTGTGCAGTAGTGATTCGTTTAGAGCCTGAGTCTGCGCAGTAGTGATTCGTTTGGAGCCTGAGTCTGTGCAGTAGTGATTCGTTTAGAGCCTGAGTCTGCGCAGTATTGATTCGTTTGGAGCCAGAGTCTGCGCAGTAGTAATTCGTTTGGAGCCAGAGTCTGTGCAGTAGTGATTCGTTTAGAGCCTGAGTCTGCCGCAGTAGTGATTCGTTTGGAGCCTGAGTCTGCACAGTAGTGATTCGTTTGGAGCCCAAGTCTGTGCAGTAGTGATTCCTTTTGGAGCCCAAGTCTGTGCAGTAGTGATTCGTTTGGAGCTAGAGTCTGTGCAGTAGTGATTCGTTTAGAGCCTGAGTCTGCGCAGTAGAGACTCGTTTGGAGCCTGAGTCTGCAAAGTAGTGATTCGTTTGGAGCCCAAATCTATTCATTAGTAACCAGATTCTGCGCAGTGGTAATTCGTTTGGAGCCAGAGTCTGTGCAGTGGTGAATGGTAGTGATTCGTTTTAGAGCCAGAGTCTGTGCAGTAGTGATTCGGTTTGGAGCCTGAGTCTGTGCAGTAGTGATTCATTTAGAGCTAGAAATCTGCTCAGTAGTGAATAGTTTGGAGCCCAAAGTCTGCGCAGTAGAGATTCATTTAGAGCCTGAGTCTGTGCAGTAGTGTTTGGTTTATAGCCACGAGTCTGTGCAGTAGTGTTTCGTTTATAGAACGAGTCTGTGTAGTAGGTGATTCGTTTGGAGCCCAAGTCTGTGCAGTAGTGATTGGTTTAGAGCCTGAGTCTGCGCAGTAGTGATTCGTTTAGAGCCGAGTCTGCACAGTAGTGATTCGTTTGGAGCCCAAGTCTGTGCAGTAGTGATTCATTTGGAGCCCAAGTCTGTGCAGTAGTGATTCGTTTGGAGCTAGCGTCTGTGCAGTAGTGATTCGTTTGGAGCCGAGTCTGCACAGTAGTGATTCGGTTTTGGAGCCTGAGTCTGCGCAGTAGTGATTCGTTTTGGAGCCCAAGTCTGTGCAGTAGTGATTCGTTTTGGAGCCCGAGTCTGTGCAGTAGTGATTGGTTTTAGAGCCTGAGTCTGCGCAGTAGTGATTCGTTTGGAGCTTGCAAGTCTGTGCAGTAGTGATTCGTTTAGAGCCCGAGTCTGTGCAGTAGTGATTCATTTAGAGGGTCTGCGCAGTAGTTCGGTTTGGAGCCAGAGTCTGTGCAGTGGTGATTTTGGAGCCCAGCCAAGCAGTAGTCTGTTTACTCAATTCTCCACAGTAGTGATTCGTTTAGAGAGTCCCAAGTCTAGTTTTGCACCCCAAGTAGTGCATTCGTTTCATTGAGAGCCTGAGTCTGTGCAGTAGTCCTGAGTCTGTGCAGTAGTGATAGTTTGGAGCTCCAAATCTGTGCAGTAGAGATTCATTTAGAGCCTGAGTCTGTGCAGTAGTGTTTGGTTTATAGAACGAGTCTGTGCAGTAGTGATTCGTTTGGAGCCTGAGTCTGTGCAGTAGTGATTCGGTTCGGGCCCAAGTTTAGAGCCTGCAGTCTGTGCAGTAGTGATTCGTTTAGAGCCTGAGTCTGCGCAGTAGTGATTCGTTTGGAGCCTGAGTCTGTGCAGTAGTGATTCGTTTAGAGCCTGAGTCTGCGCAGTATTGATTCGTTTGGAGCCCAAGTCTGTGCAGTAGTGATTCGTTTGGAGTTTGGAGCCCAAGTCTGTGCAGTAGTGATTCGCTAAGAGCCTGAGTCTGCGCAGTAGTGATTCGTTTGGAGCCCAAGTCTGTGCAGTAGTGATTCGTTTGGAGCCCAAGTCTGTGCGTAGTGATTCGTTAGAGCCTGAGTCTGCGCAGTAGTGATTCGTTTGGAGCCCAAGTCTGTGCAGTAGTGATTCGTTTGGAGCCCAAGTCTGTGCAGTAGTGATTCGTTTAGAGCCTGAGTCTGCGCAGTAGTGATTCGTTTGGAGCCCAAGTCTGTGCAGTAGTGATTCGTTTGGAGCCCAAGTCTGTGCAGTAGTGATTCGCTAGAGCCTGAGTCTGCGCAGTAGTGATTCGTTTGGAGCCCAAGGTCTGTGCAGTAGTGATTCGTTTGGAGCCCAAGTCTGAGCAGTAGTGATTCGTTTGGAGCCTGAGTCTGCGCAGTAGTGATTCGTTTGGAGCCCAAGTGATAAGTCGTTTGGAGCCCAAGTCTGTGCAGTAGTGATTCGTTTAGAGCCTGAGTCTGCGCAGTAGTGATTCGTTTGGAGCCCAAGTCTGTGCAGTAGTGATTCGTTTGGAGCCCAAGTCTGTGCAGTAGTGATTCGCTAAGAGCCTGAGTCTGCGCAGTAGTGATTCGTTTGGAGCCCAAGTCTGTGCAGTAGTGATTCGTTTGGAGCCCAAGTCTGTGCAGTAGTGATTCGTTTAGAGCCTGAGTCTGCGCAGTAGTGATTCGTTTGGAGCCCAAGTCTGTGCAGTAGTGATTCGTTTGGTTAGTGCAATAGTGATTCCAAGTCTGTGCAGTAGTGATTCGTTTAGAGCCTGGAGTCCGAAGTCTGCGCAGTAGTGATTCATTTGGAACCCAAGTCTGTGCAGTAGTGATTCATTTGGAACCCAAGTCTGTGCAGTAGTGATTCATTTGGAGCCCGATTCTGCGCAGTAGTGATTCGTTTGGAGCCCAAGTCTGTGCAGTATTGATTCGTTTGGAGCCCGAGTCTGAGCAGTAGTGATTCGTTTGGAGCCTGAGTCTGCGCAGTAGTGATTCGTTTGGAGCCCAAGTCTGTGCAGTAGTGATTCGTTTGGAGCCTGAATCTGCGCAGTAGTGATTCGTTTGGAGCCCAAGTCTGTGCAGTAGTGATTCGTTTGGAGCCTGAGTCTGTGCAGTAGTGATTCGTTTGGAGCCTGAGTCTGTGCAGTAGTGATTCGTTTGGAGCCTGAGTCTGCGCAGTAGTGATTCATTTGGAGCCCAAGTCTGTGCAGTAGTGATTCGTTTGGAGCCCAAGTCTGTGCAGTAGTGATTCGTTTGGAGCCTGAATCTGTGCAGTAGTGATTCGTTTAGAGCCTGAGTCTGCGCAGTAGTGATTCGTTTGGAGCCCAAGTCTGTGCAGTAGTGATTCGTTTAGAGCCTGAGTCTGCGCAGTAGAGATTCGTTTGGAGCTAGAGTCTGCTCATTAGTGAATAGTTTGGAGCCCAAATCTGTGCAGTAGAGATTCATTATAGCCTGAGTCTGTGTGCAGTAGTGAATGGTTTGGAGCTTGGTTTGAGCCGCTTTAATTTTGTATTTTGGGAACGCAACATTCGTCATTAGAAACATTTATAATTTGTTGTAGTTTACAAAGAAGGTTCAGTGTCACATGATCTTCCGAAATCATTCTAATATGCTGATTTGCTGCTCAAGAATCATTTCTCATTATTATAAATGTTAGAAAGAGTTTTGCAGCTTAATAATTTTGTGGAAAATGATACCACTCAAACATTTGTATAAGATTTAAAAAAGAGAGAGTAATTAATAATTTTATTCATCATGCATGAAAGTGACAAAAAGTGAATGAAGACATTTAAAATGATTTCTATTTAATAAGTGCATTAACAAATTTAATTAATATATTTGATAAATGCAAATAAAAATGCTGTTCATTAAACTTTATATTTATCAAAAAATCTTGAAAAATAAAGTGCATCATCATTTCCACACAAAATATGGGGCAGCAAAATTGTTTTCAACATTGATAATAATCAGAAATGTTTCTTGAGAGTCAAATAAATTGTAACACCTCTGTTTATCAATTTGCACTGGCTACCAATAGCTGCTCGCATAAAATTCAAGGCTTTGATGTTTGCCTACAAAACCACCACTGGCTCTGCACCCTCATTCTTTACTTCAGACTTATGTGCCTCTAGAAGCTTGTGTTCTGCAAGTGAACATCGCTTGATTGTTCATCCCAAAGAAGCACAAAATCACTTTTATGGACTTTTAAATTAAATGTTCGCTCCTGGTGGAATGACCTGCCCAACTCAATCCCAGCAGCTGAGTCCTTAGCCATCTTCAGGAATCGACTTAAAACACATCTCTTCCATCTTTATTTGACACTCTAACTTTAGCACTCACTATTCTAATTCTATTCTTAAAAAAAAAAATCTAACTAGCTTTCTAATCTTTTTGTATTCTATCTGTTTCTTTTTCATTTATTATACAATTAACAAAAGCAAAAAAAGACCTTTAACACTAGTTTGCTCTATTCTTTTTCTATTCTATGTTTTCTTTTTATTTATTATATTACTGCATTAAGCTAACTGAGTCTTGTTTTAGCACTTGTATATCATTGCTCTTTTGTTGGTTTTGATAGCTTCTATTGTTTCTCATTTGTAAGTCGCTTGGATAAAAAGCGTCTGCTAAATGACTAAATGTAAATGTAATGATTTCTAAAAGAGTAATTCTGCTTTGCATCACAGGAATAACATTACATTTTATAATGTATTAAAATTGAAAACTTTTTTTGTATTTATAATATTTCACAATATATATATATATATATTTTTTTTAATTTATTTTGATCAAATAAATTCAGCATATATCAGAAGATAGTTATTTCAAAATCATTAAGAATCGTAGTGTTTCCAAACTTTTGTTTTACTATTATAACTATTATATTATTATATTGTTGTCATGATTATTAAATGCGGTTTTTATTTTTACAGGACAGTATGTATTTTTACAATATAAGATACATCTTTTAATGTGCTTAAATATATATTTTTAATAATGAGTGCTGGGGGTGTGTGATTTGTGGGCGTGGCTGGGGGCGTGGTCAGATTTTCCTTCTTTTTTTGTCTCTAGCTGATCACATGTGCCTGAATATGTAATTATTAATATTTAAACATACAATGGAAATGTTTTCATGAGATCTCAGCAAAAAAAAGTCCCAGTTTATTTCTAGAATTTGATGAATGATGGGATATGCTCCCGAGCCGTGTGCAAGATGTGATGTGTCTGTTTATGCATGTATAACACCTATAAACCTTTTTTTTTTTGGTGTTTAAATAGAAATGGAACATTACTGTAATTAGTGCCTGCCGTCAGTAAATGAATATTATCCTAAGCTATCATAACTGTTGGTAAAGAAATGACATTATAAATGTGTTAGTATTGTGCTCCTGCCTAATATCTCACAGTGGATGTTCAAGTTCAAGTTGACTGCATTGCATTGTGGGATATGATACTGCACTATTATCCTACCTGTACTGTTTCGCACAATGATCTTTTTTTTTTTTCTGTATGTATTAACCATCCAGATGATTTATGACATTCATCAAACTGTGCGGGATACAACCAGCACAGAGTGCACACAATAATCCATCCCACAATGCAATGCACTGGACTGGACCTTCCATTGACAGCATGACAAATGAACTAGAAGTGCTATGAATTTACCAATATATTTTTCTACAAAATTCAGTTAAATGCAAAAGTAACATGAATAAACTGAATGATCTCAATGACTGATGTGTGAAAACGCTCTTCACTGCATGATGCACTGCTTCACAGACAGACTAGTGTTCGTGTCAGCAGGTCGAATACAGTATATACTGCCAGCGGGATGAGTACAGAATGAGTATGATAGCACTGTGACAGTATGCTCTTGTGTGTGTGTTTGATTGTCATGTGACTCACAGAGAGACGGGAGAGGTGATGGTGATGAAGGAACTCATTCGATTCGACGAGGAAACACAGAGGACCTTCCTCAAAGAGGTGATGACACACTACACACACTACAGCACTCACACAACTCACTTATTTAGTATAATTTTGCCAGGAGACAGTTTTAAAATTTCTATCATATGTTAATGTTAAAAAAATATTTTGTAATATAACTTGGTTCTTTGTTTTTTTTTTTTTTTATTGTTTTTTGCCATAAAAATAGCCTAAGATGCTGGCATGGCATCAAATAAAAATATACTATAAAGCAAACACACACACACTACCAATGATTTCCCCAGCATGCACAGGGGTCACACCAGGAGAATGAGTCTGTAGGAGTCTCATAAGAGTGTCAGCACCTTCAGCACATTCACTGTAACCAGCGCAGCTTCTCCAGAGGAAGAAGAAACACTAGCGGAGGCTTGTCTGTCTCAGCGGCTGGAAGATCAGCCCCTGAGCGCTGGAGAAGAAAAATACAACACTGCTGTTACGTGATATAAACTACACATTAACCAAGGAAAAAAAAAATATTTTCATATAGTGTAGCTTTGTTTCAATACATTAGGGTGAAACACCCATATCATTCATTAGCGTATCATCGACACATCGATACCAGACAGTGTGTGTGTGTGTGTGTGTGTGTGTGCTGTGGTGGTGTGTGTGTGTGTGTGTGTGTGTGTCTGTGTTTCTGTGTGTGTGTGTGTGTGTGGTGTGTGTGTGTGTGTGTGTGTGTGTGTGTGTGTGTGTGTGTGTGTGATTTGAGCAGGCTTAGTTTACGCTCTGTAACCGCAGATGTGTTTGTGATTGTTGCTCTGTGGTTCAGGTGAAGGTCATGAGATGTTTGGATCATCCCAACGTGCTGAAGTTCATCGGTGTCCTCTACAAAGACAAGCGGCTCAACTTCATCGCTGAGTACATCAAAGGAGGAACGCTGAGAGATATCATCAAGAATATGGTGTGTGTGTGTGTGTGTGTGTGTGTGTGTGTGTGTGTGTGTGTGTGTGTGTGTGTGTGTGTGTGAGAGCTCTATGCTCACGAGTTTGTTTGAAGTGATAATGTTTAGCACGTCTCATGTTCAGGACACTTTCCCGCAGCAGCTCACATTTCTCCATCACAGTGCTGTGCATATGAATGCTGTCACGCTGTACTGTTGTCTCTCTGAATGTGAATGTGTGTGATCTGTGCAGGACAGCGGTTATCCTTGGAAACAGAGAGTGAGTTTTGCCAAGGACATCTCCTCTGGGATGGTGAGTCCTCGTCAGTGCTGCCCTCATCTGGACACTCAGCCCACATCACGCCACTTTTAAATGTTTTCTCCAATACTTCAGTAATTAATTTAACATTCATATTTTATGAGCTAAAAGGGTGAAAAATGTCAAAAGAAATGGTGAAAACGTTTTTATTATTTTGTTTCTGTTAATGAAAACTTAAGCTACATTAAATCATTAGCATGTTTAGAAAAACAAACTGAGCCCAAAAAATTAATTTTGACTCCAAAACTGAAATAAACTATAAATTAGCACGTTCATTTTAGTTTTAGTTTACATTACACAATGTATTATAAAATGCTAAAAAAAAAAAAGTAAATAGCATACAAAAAACAAAAACACTGAAAAAACTTTGATTAAAAACAAAATAATAAAAAAACAAAATAAATTCTAATTAAAAATTTGAGACAAACAAAGAAAAGTGAGTGTGGTGAATGTTGTCAGCAGCTGAATGAAATGTGATCTTCAGTGGCAGTGTTTTCTCATCAGTGATAGTAAAGCAGTTTCTGTCATTCTGTGCCTCAGGCGTATCTGCACTCCATGAACATCATCCACCGAGACCTCAACTCACACAACTGCCTGGTCAGGGAGGTCAGTGTGTGTGTGTGTGTGTGTGTGTGTGTGTGATAATACACATTAGAGCTCTGTTAACACAGTCAGCAGAGGATGGCAATCACATTCAGCTGAAGAGTTTTTTAAACAATAAAGCCAGTTCTCTCCGCTCCTGTGCTCTGCTTTTATAGATCAATGTAGTTTTAGTCAGTGTGTGTTGATTGTTGTTTGGCAGAATAACAGTGTTGTTGTGGCGGACTTCGGACTGTCCCGACTCATGGTGGAGGACAAGAATCAGGACAAGCTGTCCTCGGGACAGATCCCAGGCGTGAGGAAACCCCGACCGGGAGAAAGAGAGATACACCGTGGTGGGAAAACCCGTACTGGATGGCTCCTGAAATGATTCACGGTCAGAGACGACAGGCTGTGTCACCGTCCGTCTGTCATTAATCTGTTATTCTCTGTGTTAATCATAATGTTTCTCACAGAGAGCTCGTGTGCTGTTTTAGGATCAATCCTGTTTCAGAGAAGATTTTTTTAAAACTGCCAAGTTCTTAGAAATCATGTTTCAAATCATGTTTGTCTCCTAAATGTAAAAGTAAATGAATACTTTATTTACACCCTGAATGTGAGTGCACACATCATTAATCTCAAAACAAATATGATTTTTATTTTATTTATTCCGTTTGACTGAACCTGAACTTGTAGGTTAATAGATGCAAACAAAACAAGTGTTTAAATGTCCGTGCTGTTTCTCCGTCTGCTCCTCAGGGAAGAGCTATGATGAGAAGATCTTCTATCTGTCTCGTTTGGCATCATGCTGTGTGAGGTGAGTGTGTGAGGAATAAACAGGCTGCAGGCTCTGCTGTGAGGCAGTGTTCCCGGTCAGTGTGTCTCTCTCTCCCGTCTCAGATCATCGGCCGAGTCAACGCTGATCCCGACTGCATGCCCCGCGCCATGGACTTCGGGCTGAACGTGAAAGAGTTTTTGAAGGATCACTGCCCGTCTGACTGCCCGACCGCTTTCTTCCCCATGGCGGCGCTCTGCTGCGATCTGGACGCTGAGATACGGTTAGACGACCCAACGCTGACAAAACATGTGCATCAGCACATTAATATAAACTATTAGGGCTGTCAAGCGATTCAAATTCTTAATCTAATTAATTACATGATCTGCTGATTAATTAACTGCAAATTAATTCACACATCAATTTTGTCTGAAAAAGATCATTTAAAAGGAGTGATATAAATCAATGTCACATGCAGATATTGGTGTGAATCAGCTCTCTTGCTGTTGTGATATTACTAAACTCTATCATATGATATAAATATAAGAGGAAGAGCATTTGTGGATCAGATATAACAGCATTCTGATTGACTCCAACACACAGTCAGTCAGTCGCCCTCCATCATGTCATATTAATCGCACAAAATGAACGTGTCAGGGATGCACGATATTAGATTTTGGCTGATATTCAATATACCGATATTTTTCAAATCATTTTAGCCGATAGCTGATGCCTATATGTTATACATTTTCCATTGTTTTGAAACACCACTGACAAACAGTCTCTCCTGTGTGGAAACCATAAACTAATTATTTTTAATGTTTGGTAGTTTTGAGTAAAAAATTTAGAAGTAATAAACTTTAATTAAAATATCAACGGTTTTTTTTTTTTTTTTTGTATTTATTTTATTTATTTAATGACAGTACATTGAAAGCCTTGAAAATAACTGTAATAAAATCAATCTCTTGTTCTGTTTTTTTTTCTCTCAAAGCGATGTAGTTGAAACCATAACATTTTATTGTGGATTTAACATTAATAGATGGTCCTAAAGCAAAAAGGAAAAAAAAAAAGTTTATATTAATTTTTCATAATCCATTTGAAAAAATATATTACACCTTACTGAACAAAATCTGTATACATTAAATTATTTAATTTGCAAGTGTCATGCTTGTGATTTTTGGTTCATGTAAGTTACAACTTCTGACCTTTAAATCAAAACAGACACTTGATTTTATGACATCAATTTACTGCTTATTTTTATTCAAAAACACAAGTTGATACTCAGAAGTTTATTTGTGAAATTGTACTTCCATTTTATTAGAAGCAGGCCAACAGCATCCCCTCAGTAAATAAAACACTTTACCGGACGTGTTGACTCTCTCTCACACACCAGACAGCGCGTTCTGCGTACGGCTTTCACAGATTAAAAAATCGTTAGGAGTTACACTGGTTACTAAAAAAGCGCCTGGGGAGTGATATTGCTGAGATGTCCAATTATCGGCCAGTTTTTCTAATTTACCATTCCTGCCAAAATCCTTGAGCAGGTGGTTGGTAGCACTTAAAGCACAGCTATGTGTGATGATGCGTTAAGTGCATTTTGGGGAAACGCATGCGAAACCATAACAAAACTAAAATGCTCTTAAAGCTGCTAAGATCAGTCGTTATTGAGAAACGAGGCCCCTAATCACTAGCACACACCTGAGCACATGTGAGCTATCCGTCTTATCTGCAAGACATATCCGCATATCTTTTTCAAATGATCTGATATCAGTGGTTTACATCTTAAGAGTTCTTTATCGGTATTCCGATAACCTTTCGATATTATTGTGTGTCCCTAGAAACATGTTGAATCGACAGCCCTATAAACAATATTATAAGAACAAGCAATTACTGTTGATTTGTCAAAGCTAAAATAATAGAAGAGTGAAACTGTGTCTGCTCTATGCGCAGGCCTGCGTTGTGAAGCTGGAGTCGTGGGCTTGGAGAACCTGAAGATGCACCTGGAGATGGGCCTTCACCTGGTGTCCGAGCTGGAGCTCCATTCATCAGGACTTCTTAAGAAAAAACACTCGAGCAGCAAGAACATCCTCCACACGCTCCAGAGTAACAGCGGCGTCTCCCTCACAACAGATGCTCCGAGCGGTGTGCTGTTCACGTCTCACTCGCTCTGACTCTTCTGAGGCTCGAGGAGACGTGAATGCACCAGAAACACACCAGGACTCCTGCATCATCAGTGTTTTTCGTTGGGTTCATCACGCTTATAGTCCTCGCGTCGGGCATTTCCCGCAGTGTAAATAGAGTTTATTGTAAATGTGCAGCCATTATTTGAATTAATGAATGTTGTGTGAGATGCAAGTCCTCATGAGAAGATCAGGAAGATAATGACCTGTCCGTTGTCCCGACTTTGTGAAACGTCATACAGGTCACTCTAAGCTTATGGGGACTCTCCTCTTACCCCCAAATCAAAAATACAATCTAATCTGTTGTTTTGCGAGTAAAACACTGAAGCTTTTTTTGATGATGATGATTTATTATTTAAATTGTAAAAGTAATATTGCATTTGTTGTTGTAATGAAATGTATTTTATGGTGATTTTCCACAAAGGTCTTCACAGGCTTCGTGTTTGCTTGTGTAAAATCGGATTTCTGATATTCTCTTTCTTTTGATTTGGGGTTGAATCTCGTCGAGTTGACAGGGCTTCCTGTGGTGTTGCGGTGGTGATCTCATCCAAATCAAGAAGCGCTCGGGTATGTTGGACTGATCTGGAGGGGAGTTTGTTTGAAAAGCAGAGCCTGATTTGAAACCTGCATGTGGGAAAGAGCGTCTCACAGGGTCGATCCTCACTGAGTGGTGGCTGTGTGTGTGTGTGTGTGTGTGTGTGCGTGCGGGTGTGTGTGTGTGTGTGTGTGTGTGGTGGCGTGTGTGTGTGTCTCCTCATGGGAGCTTCAGCTTTACACAACACCATTGTTGTAAAATATTCTCCTCTGGATGCGCTGTGTCACTGTCACGACCTCCACTACTGATCCAGCTGTTCTCGTAAAGATCAACAGATGTTGTTTAGAAAACACAAAGGAGGAACGCCAGGAAAAAAGCACGTGTACAGACAGAAAAAAGTAAAAAACAAACAGATCTTCTTTGCTCTTCTTGAATAGAACCACTATTTTCTCTTTTCTAAAATGTTGAAATGCTTTGATTTGCACTATGTGTGAAAGCGGCTGCCTTCCTGTGGTTTTGGTGACTGTATGAATGCACTTCACTGATGGAGCCGCGGGCCCGAGCAGCAGATGCACGACGGATGGAAAGAGCTTCTGATCCCAGTGCAGTTTACTATATAAAGCACCTCATCAAAGCTGTCGTTGAATGACGGTGTTCACTATCAGTGTTCTGACCGTAGTCCAAAACAGATATTCGACTCTTGCTGAATACTGGTGTGCATCAGAAGCAGACCTCAAGCCAGTTACTGCTTTCCTTACTGACAAACACCAGCTTGCTTTATTAGGCTAATACATAGGCTTAAAAGGATTACTTCAACCAAAAATGAAAAATTCATTAATTTCATCACCATCATGTCGTTCCAAACCAGTAAGACCTTCGTTCGTACTTCGTACCGATCTACTTGCTATGTTTCTGGACCCTGATCATGTGAGGATCCTTGCTGTCTACGAAGGGTCCGAGAAGCTCACGAGATGCATCAAAAAATATCTTAAATCTGTGTTCTGAAGATGAACGAAGGACCTTAGGATGAGTAATTAAACTCCTGAATTTTGGAGCCTTGGTGATTTTTATTGGATAACAACAATCGATCAGTATTGCCATTAACAAAAAGCCAAATTACTATGAAAGTCATTGAGAGATGTTGATGATGAGTGCGGGTGTTAGTGTTTCTGTGCTGAGTTCGCAGCTGGACACACTCAGAAAAGAACACTTCTTAGACGTCCAACTCAGGGACCCGCTGCTGTCCAAGAAGGTCACGTCGTGTCACGCTTCATATCTGTTCACAAACTCATGTGCATCAGAGAGAAAGTGCTGAGGAAACCAGAAGTCCATGGCTGGTGACAGAATGCTGCAGCTTCTCCTTTTGGGAAGCGATGCTTTTACCTCTCCACATCGCTGTGCCTTTGTTTTACGCTAGCTTTGCCAACGACTCGTTCGTGTGTTTTGAGTTTTAATGTCATCATCGCTGTTTCAGTGAGGACAGTTTCATGTTCCACGTTTCTGGTTCTGTTGATGTTTCAGGTTTATGGTTTCCTGTGATTTAATGTTTCTTGCTGACCTGAAGCTGTGAAAAAGGACTGCACTTTCAAAGGTACTGGCTGTGATGGAGGAGAATAAAGTGAGGCTCCTGATGACACGCTGCTGTCTCTCGCCTCCTCAACTGTCCTCTCTCCACAGTAACTCATGCAACGGTTTCATAACCACTAATGAAGATAATTAGCTGATGATGACTCTCCCAGGGTCCACAGTGACACAATACAATAAACATTTCTTTCATCTGAAGACACTGACAGGCATGCAGGCCTCATTCACAACTGTACACTGGCAAAAAGAAAAACAGAAAGGACATGCCGAAGAAACCTTGATTAACAATGATTTAAAAACAACATCAGGGGAAACAAGATTAAAAAAAAACATTGGTCATTATTTGTTAATAACTTACTTTGTATTCAATTTAATAAGAATATGGGGAAAATGTATAATGTCAATTAATAATAATAGCAATATTAGTTTTCTTCATATAGTATAATTATGATTTACAGTTTATTTGCCACGCATTTGGCCTGACAGGAAGATGAGGAATGAAGCCCGGGTTTGGCTCGTCCATCCACATATGTGTATATATATAAATGCAGAAATTAATTGGGAACATTACAGAAAAATTTGACAAGTAAATCCAGACACACAGCAAAAAGAAGAACAATCTTAATCTGCAGGACCTTTAAAAGAAGAGAGAAAAATCATATAAAACAACCAAACAATAGTTCAGGTTATCTTTCCTTTTCCTTCGGACACACAAACAAGGACTTCAGCGGGGGAACCTATACCAGAAAAAAAATAAATAAATAATAATAAAACTAAATAAAAAATCCTCCATGAAATCTAAACCAGTATGTCATTCTTTTTGTTATTAATTGGCATTTAGAGGCCTTTTTCAAAGATTCCCTTTCTAATAAAAATTACATTTTGTTATGCATTTCGCAAATTTCTGTTTATGAATACAATATTGTACCTTTGCAAAAATATAAAAGTTAACGACATAATTTTGATTTGTGTGCTGAATAATGTGCAATGAACATCATTTAAAAGAGAGCATTTATTTGCAACAATAAAAAAGGCACGATACCAAAATCTGAAAGGACAAAAATAACAATTATAAAAGGATTGAGACGAGTCTTCTTTGTGTGCATTACAGAAACCGCAAAACCATCATTAATATCCATGAATTTAGAAAGAGCTACTTACATGGGTAAAAATTTGTGAAGTAATTTTAAAATGTGCTCTATTTAACTTTGTGCAGTTCATAATACAACATTTGTAAGGATTGGACCACGGCCGCTTCCATTTAACCATTTTACATTTCACAAGAATCTCCTCTTGGCTGTCATGTGCGATTGTGTTGACGGCGCGCGTGACGTCACGCACTGCTGCGGAGCTGCATTTAAAAGCGCTCAGTGACGCGCCTCTGCGCAAACTCCCGGCGTCTGTCCGCGCTAGCGCTGGCTGGTTTAGTGGCTGGATTTCCAGAGAGGAGTCTCTAGGAGGACGGAAGGGTTTCTTTCGATTTCAGCTGCGATGGAGCGAATTTACTCGATTCTGTCGACAGCAGCCGGGTTTCAGGATCGACTGTGCTCTTCAGCCACGGGTGGAGTGACGCCTCTCATGTTCTCGGCAGTTAGGTCGCGACAGGTCGCTTTCCTGGGCGGGAGGTAAGAAAGAAGACTGCAACACAGTGAGCCGAGCTGCACTGCGTCATTATCCAGAGCTTCTACAAACAAACCTAAACATGAGTGGGACTGAGACACCGGGAGAAGTCAGCGGAAATGTAGATGGAGATGCAAAAACAGGTTCAACTTAGAAGCACGATTAGTTCGGACAGTATCTGTTCCGTGGTTAATTAGGCCGTGACACTCACGCGCGCAGCTCCACAGCAGCTCCGTCTTACTGTCGGGTACAGAGCTATCTGGTGTGGATTGCTGTATTGGAGACGGAGGCTATGCACTGCTAGTGAAGTCTGAGAGCGGGTGAAAGGAGAGACTAGGGTTTAAGTTAGGCGGAAGAGGACCTCTGAGAGAGACTTTAGTAAGGCTTAATAGGCTATCTAGTGACAGGGTTATCTGGGTGGGTGCGCGTAGATTAGGGTGCTTGCCAAATATAGAAGTGAGGTGCATATTTGTGGCTGAGGTTACTATGTGGTGGGAGACTAGGGATATGAGTCCGTTGTGATAGAGTGACATAGTAGAGCACTAAGTGTAGTAGAGTTTAGTCCAGCAAGCCGAAAACATGGACCGCTTAAAGGCGCTGCAGTAGGTGGTGTGCGTGCCAGCGTTCAGGAAGCCTTCCCACTGTGTACAGAAACTATGTCTACTACAGCTTTATTATCTGTGCCTAACTACGTCTAGTCTCTCAGTGCTTTCAACTGTGTGTAATAACGAGTCGTCTCAGCGCGTCACTGTTGGACTAACTAGTCTACTACAGACTTTATCTGTGTAAGATCAATTGTCTCTCAGCGCTTCACACTGTGTAAGAACTAGTCTATCATGAACCAAAAACGTGTAATATATAGGTCCGTCTCAGACTTTCACCTGTGTAATAACTAGTCTCTCAGCTCTACACCTGTGTAATAACTAGTCTCTCAGACAGCTTCACTCTGTATAAATAGACTACGTTCTCTCAGCGATATCACCTGTGTAATAACGTATGGTACTAACCTCGAGCGCTTCATTAAACGTAGGTATAGACCTAGTCATCCCTACAGCACGCCTTTCACACTGTGTAATAAAGCGTAGTAACTCAGACTTTATCTGAATGGGTAATAAGTAGTCTCCTCAGGACTGCTTTCGACTGTGTAATAACTCGTCTCTCAGACTTTATCTGGCGAGGGTAATAACATGGAGGTATGCGCAGAGCTCACCGGCTCACTGCTGGTAACTAACTGGCCTCTCAGCGCGCTTTCACCTGTGTAATAAAAACTCGAGCTCTCAGCGACTTCAAGCTGTTGTACATTAACTAGGTCTCTCCAGGCGCACTTTCAACCTGCTGTCACTAGAGGCTAGTGATTACTCAGACTTTAATCGGGGGGTAATAAACTATAGTCTCTTCAGCGCATTCACAACTGTGAGGTACAATGAAAACTGAGTTATCTCAGATCGATTATCTCCCTCCCAATCTCAGGTATAAATTAGTCTTATCTCAGGCGGGATCACTGTGTAAATCACTAGTCTCTCAGAGCGTTTATCTGGTAAAAGAAATAGTCTCTCCGAGATCAGAGATAGGTCACTTAAAAATGATGTAATACAGACTACAGTTCTCTTCCACAGCGTTAACTGTGTGATATAAACTAGTTACTCTTCAAGCGCTTCAACTGTGTGTATAACTAGTCTCTCAGCGCTTCCAACTGTGTGAATTAACTTAGGTGATCTCAGAGCTGTATCTGGTAAATAACTAAGTCGTCTCAGCGCTTCAACTGTGTAATAACTAGTCTCTCAGCTCATTCACCGATTGTAATGAAACTAGTTCTCTCAGACTTTATTGCGGTGAATATACATAGTCTCTCAGCGCGTCAAACTGTGTAATTAACTAGTCTTCAGAGCCCTTCACTGGTGTCATAACTAGTGCTCTCAAGCGCTTTCACCCATGTAAAAACTAGTCGGCCAGTACTTACGTCAGTAATACAAAGTCTTCAGCGCTTCAAAACTCATTGTAATAACTGAGTTCTCTCAGCCTTCCACCCGGTCAGAGACTCAGAGATCTCCTCAGACGCGTCTGGAGATAATAAACTAGTCTGTGAGATATCATCAGCGCTTCAACTGTGTAAATAATAGTCTGAGTCAGACTTCACTGTGTTACTAACTCGTTCTTCAGCGCTTCACCATTGTAATAACTAGTGATCGCAGGTCTTCACCCTGTGTACATAACTAGTCTTCTCACGCCACTTCACCCATGTTATAACTAGTCTCTCACGATACTTCACCTGTGTTAATAACTAGCTCTAGCACTTAAAACTGTGTATAACTCAGTCTTCAGTCTGCACGTGTATAATAACTAGGTCTCTTCCGAAAACCTCACCTGTGTACAAACTCAGTCTGTCAGTTCTTCAACTGTGTATAAACTGAGTATTCAGCTCTTCACCTGGTGTAATAACTAGTCTCTCAGTTCTTCAACCTGTGTAGTAACTAGTAACTCAGCACTTCAATGTGTTAATAACTAGCTCGCGAATTATCTGTGACAGAATAGGTCTCTCAGTTATTCACCTGTGTAAAAACTAGTCTCTCAGCGCTTCAACTGTGTAATAACAGTTCGCTCAGCACTTTAAACTGTGTAATTAACTAGTCGCTCAGGATTTTATTTGAGGTAGAATACCTGGAAGCTCGGTATCTCAGCTCTTCACCCAGGTAAGAAATAGTCTCTCAGTTCTTCACCTGTGTAATGAACGTAGGTCTCTCAGCGATTCAAACTGTGTAATAAACTAGTCTCTCAGCACTTCAACCTGTGTAATAACATAGTATTCTCAGCACTTCACCTGTGAATAACTAGTTCTCTCAGACTTTATCTGTGTTGAATAACGAGTCGGTCGTCAGCGCTTACAAACTGTGACTAACTAGTCTCTCAGCACTTCAAACTGTGTAATAACTAGTCTATCAGACTTTATTCTGCTGTTAATAACTTAGTCTCTCAGCCTTCCACCCATGTAATAACTAGATGGACTTCGCGTTCTTCGACCTGTGGAAATAACTAGTCTCTCAGGCGTGTTCAGACTGTATTCGTAATACAACTGTCTCTCAGACGTATCGGTGTAATAATAAGTCTCTCAGCTCTTCACATGTGTAGAACAGTCTTCCTTTTTTGCAGACGTTCACCTGTGGTAGATTACCTAGCTGCTCTCAGGCGCTATTACCCCCTTTGGGAATATCCATGTAGTCTCATTCTCAGCGCTTCAGACTGGGAACTGGTGAAGACAGAATAGTTCTCAGAATCATGGTTATATGTGGTCAATAAACTGAGTCTGCTCAAGCCCACCATATATGTACGAACTAGCTTCTCTCAGGTATGTTAGACTTATGTGGTAATAACTAGGCTCTCAGACACTCAGCACCAGGTACATATAAAAGGCTAGTGTCCTCTCAGACTTTATCTTGTTAATAACTAGTCTCTCAGCCTTCACCCGAGTAATAAACTAGTCTATTGCAGCCTCACCCGAAGGTTAAATAACTAGGCTCATCAGGTGTCACCTGTGTAAAAAATACTAGTCTCAACAGCTGCGCGTTCAAGTGTGTACAAACTATGTTATAACTCGTGTAATAAGTATGTTCTGCCGGTATGTAGGCGGTTGGTAATTTTCATATCCCAGATTATACGTTCTTCAGACTAGCGAGAGATATGGTGCTTTCATTTAGCTCTTCACTTTGTTTTGATTTTGTTTTGTCTGTTTGGCAGCTCCTGCTGGACATCCCATGTGCATTACGGGGCAGCTCGCAGTGTTAAGAGGTTGCACACTTAGTCGGACCATTAAAGGGTGCCGGGAGCCCGAGTCTTTGCACAACACAGTGTTCCTCGTCAAGGCATGAATCACTCTACTCCCCTTATAATACTCACCAGAATGCACCATGTATAAGCAGGGAGCAGTGTTTGCTCATTATGTTCCCTTCACAGGTTTATAGTGGCAGCATGAATGTGGAGGTGCAGCCACATTACTGAGTGCCTAGAGCTTCAGTGTACACCAATCTGCAGTGATTCACACAAGAGGAAGTCGTTGGGGGACGATCTCTCTGGGTATAGTTTGAGTTCCAGTGGTGTTTGGGCACACACGTAACTAGGCACATGTAACAGAATTAGTGTATATTATAAGTACAAGAATAAAATTGTAAGCGTGTAAGCTGTGACCGTTAATGACGAACTAAAAGTGTAATTAAATTACTTATTGATGAAACATGTTAATGATACATTACAAACCTGATTCAAAAAAAGTTGGGAGACACTGTACAAATTGTGAAAAAAAAGAATGCAATGATGTGGAAGTTTAAAATTTCAATATTTATTCAGAATACAACATAGTGAAATTATCAAAGTTTATGAAACTGAGAAAAAAAATGTATAATTTTAGGGAACAAAAAAGTTGATTTTAAAATTTCATTGGCGCATTCAACACATCTCAAATAAATAGACAGTTTGGAATAAGAACGCGACCATGTTTACACTGTGAGGGCATTCCCTCTTTCTTGTTAGTATAACAGTGATGAATATAACGTCCCTGGGGAACTGAGGAAGAACTAAGTTGCCTCGACAGTTTTTGAGGATAGCAATGGTGTCCGCATTCTTGTCTCAGACAGGCTTTAGTTGCTCAACTGTCTCTTGAGAGTCTTCTTTCGTCGCATCTTCCCTCTTTAAGATGCCCTGAAATGTCTCTGATGATGGGTAGAAAGAGGAATTGGATCTGCAGGCTGGCCATTTCCAGTACCCGGATCCGTCTTCGACTGAACGCAGCTTGAAGGTTGTAAGATGATGGCAGTATGTGGTCTGGCATTGTCATGGTTGGAAAAATGACCGCAATGGTCTTCCCTGAAGATGACGACCGTTTTTACTTGGGAGGGAGCTTATGTGCGTTCTATGAACTTTGGATCTACCGTTTCAGCACTGATGGTGACACTTTAGAGATGTGTAGCAGTACTAGCTCCCTGCCACTGACGCAGTCACTCCATGCAACCGTCCCATACTCAGACATGCAGATTCAGGAGATTTGCTGAATCTGCGCGCTTTTATAATCTAGTTATTGGCGTTTGTCCTTGGTCCGGCTTTAGTCCGGATGGATCATGGCGATCCAGTTATGAAATCCAGTTGTTCCCAAAAGAGTTCACACAAATTGTGATGTTGTGAGACCAAGTACCAGAACAGTCTTTCCCCTCCACTTTGTCCACAGTCCATTTTAAATGAGTATTGGCTGCTCAGAGCAGAGAAAACACCTGGTGCGTCTGCGATCAGTTAGGAGAGGTGCTTCTTTTTTGACCTGTATGTAGTGTTTTAGTAAAGAAGAAGGTTAGCGGAGAGGACGCAGTGGCACTGGTCGTGCTATGTTCAGCCAATCAATGTTTTCCTCTGAAAGTATTGCCGTGAGCCCATGTGGTGTGATTTCATATGTACTAGTACGCATTCCCCTATATTGTGATGCCAGTGCGTCTGTCTTAAAGCACACGAATTGTTGACCATCGGCACAAGGACCGCTGCGGTTAAGCCGCTCTGATTCAAGCAGGATCCATGCCTCGTGCGACCACAACACACAGTGCACAGGATGGAACACTAATCGATTTGTTGTGGTATTTAACTTATTTACGGTTTACTGACATTGTGGCATCACCATAGGCTGAGAATGCTGCATCCCACAATGCGCCAGTTGTCACATTTTCAATGACGGTTTGATCCTGTATACTTTAAGATCTGTACAGTGTAGTTACCGTGTTTTCCCCACATCTGATTTAAACAAAGTACAGAGCCAAGCACTAGCGTTGAGGTGCATTGCAGTGGATGCAGTCATGCTAGTTGCTTCTGGACAGCGTGTCATTCAACAGACTACCAAGACACACAACTCATTAATGCAATAAACGCCATGAGGCCGTTCCTCCTGCTGGAAATGGGTTGCATCTCTGAGCTTAGAGTTGAGTCAAGAACGTGCAGAAAAACGCCGCAAATATTGCGTCAGTCGGCGGATATGGGCTCATCGATGAGTGGAGCTCAGCATCCTGTGTGACTGCACGAAGATTGACACACAGAACACATGCATGACATGCAGGCCGTGGTAGACCAACCGAACAGAGTTACGTGTATTCAGAGAAACTCTGACTGGTAGGAGGATTCAAAAGACAAGCTTTCAGAAAGTAATCGAGGGTAAACATGCATGAATTCGCGACCATGGGTTAAGATTTAGGATTTGTACTGCTTATTACCTCTGAGTATAGAGTAAGTGTTAATAACTGAGAAAGTGCAAGTCCCTTTCTCCTGTATCTTGTCTGATTGACATTCTCATGTTCTTTAGAGGTAGTGTAAAAGATCTTATAAGTGCTGGGAGCGCAATAGTGTCTCACGACATCTGTGAAGGGTTTTATACACGCGCAGTAAAACAGCTTGGGGTACGGAAAACGCCTTCATCACACATCAGACCAGATCCAGACAAGAGGCGCTCGAGCACGACAGCTTTCTTGACTCCAGTAATTATTGTGTCTCGCTGCTTGAATTTTAGTGAGTTGATATATGAAAGTGTGTTTTCTGCTCTCTTTCTTCTGGGTTGCTGCGTGCTGCGGATCCGTCCTTCTTCCGTGCGCCCACCCTGCCGCTGACAGCTCTGAGGGGAAGCTGCCGTATCTAGATTTATGATGCAACATAATTGAGCTCCGAGTATGCTACTGCAGGGCTGGTCCTTTATCCCCTGATGGATAACCAAATGGGAGAAACGGTAAGGACTTCCTTGGTAGAAATACCGCAAAGATTTTGTATACCTGCCTTTACTCCAACTATATTCCCACTTTATGCATTTAGCAGATTCTTTTATCCAGAGTTACTTATAGTGCATTCAGGCTATACATCTTTTTTTTTTTCCTGGGAATTAAACCCACATCCTTTTGCTAACGCAATGCTCTACCACTGAGCCACAGGAACTAAAAGTAGTTATAATACATTAATTATGCTTTGTAATGCACCTTATAATGCATTGTACAATCTTGTGAATAATTGTAACCACAGTAAATACATTATAACACTTATCAATTCATTGTTACACTGTGCATTTTAAATTTGGTTATAATCACACCACCAGTCAAAAGTTTTTTAACAGTCAGATTTTTTATGTTTTTAAAGAATTCTGCTCACCAAGCCTGCATTTCTTTGATCCAAAATACAACAAAAACAGTAAAATTGTGAAATATGTTTACTATTTAAATTAGTTTGTGGGAAGAGAGTTTGACTCCTAATCCTAAGGTTGTGGGTTTGAGTCTCGGGCCGGTAATACCACGACTGAAGTGTCCTTGAGCAAGACACTGAACCCCCAACTGCTCCCCGGGCGCCGCAGCATAAATGATACACACTGCTCCGGGTGTGTGTTCACGGTGTGTGTGTGTGTTCACGGTGTGTGTGTGCATTTTGGATGGGTTAAAAGCGGAGCACGAATTCCGAGTATGGGTCCCATACTTGGCTGTATGTCACTTCACTGTTTTCTGTGTGAATCTCTGTTAAAGCACTTAAAAGTAGTTATAATACATAATTATGCTTTGTAATTGCACCTTAAATGCTTGTCAATCTTGTGAATAACTTGCCTCACCACAGTCCCACGACTACATTATCAAACACTTTATCAATTGTTCATTGTGTACAACTGTGCTTTTAAGTTGGCTGGGTTATAAATGCAACACCGCTCCCACCGCCAGTCCTAATAGGTTTTTTAACAGTTTTCCGCGGTGTGGTCACGTTTTACAGCTGCTTTTTGAAGAAGTTCCTGCTCACCAGCCTGCCTTTCTTTGATCCAATACACTAAAACATGTAGAAATGGAATCGTCTGTTGTGTGACTCATAGTATGTCTGTTTCTATTACACTTCGGCACGCGGGTGGTGTGGGGTGGGGGGGGGTGGGGGGGGGGGGGCTGGGAAGAGAGTTTTTGACTCCTAATCCTAAGGGTTTGTGGGTTTGAGTCCTCGGGCCGGTACTCCACGACTGAAGTATCCTTGAGCAAGACCTGACCCCCAACTGCTCCCCCGGGCGCCGCAGCATAATGATCAACCACTGCTCGGGTCGTGTGTTTCAGGCGGCGGTGGTGTTGTGGTGTTCCCACGTATGATGGCGGTGTGTGGTGTGCACTTTGGTGGTGAAAAGCAGAGCATTCTGATTCTGACGTATGGTGCCCCCATACTTGGCTGGAAGGTCACTTCACTTTGTGTTCTATGTGAATCTCTTTATAAGTGTAATTTTATTCTGTGATTGAAAAGCTTATTTTCAGCATCATACTCCGTCTTCAGTGTTGCTCCCGCTCACTAAGACTACCCCGTTTTTGGTTTTTTTACCACCACCGGTAAATACAGCAATTCCCCCTGCTCTTGACCCACTACCCTTGGACAGCCAGCTGCTTGCCCGCCCGGCCCAAATCGTCAACATGTTATGTTTCACCTAGGTACCCTCTTTGTCCAATTTTCTGTTTTTGCGCTTGATCGCCAAAAGCGTAAAAATGTGTTCTTCTGAATTTCATTCATCAAAGATACCTGAAAAAATTATACTCAGCTGTTTTAAAGATAATAAGAATAAAGTTTTTTTTTTTTTTAACACAAAAATCAGCATATTAAAATGATCTCTGAAGATCATGTGACACTGGAATGCTTTGAAATCACAGGAAAAATGGCACAACAGTGAATTTAAATAGTAACAACCATATTTCAACAATTTTACTGCTTGTATGTACTTTGGATGAAAGGAAAGTCAAGCTTTGGTGAGCACAAGATGCTTAAAAAACATTAAAACATCAGACGTGTATTAACACCGTGTTACAATGCACAATTATGAGTAATTGTAATGCATGATGTCCTTCGCTAAACCTTTAATGATGCATTGAGCTGAAGGCATTTAAGTGAAGTGTTAGTGAGTTCTCACTGTACTACACTGATGAACGGAGCTCTAGCACCTGTGTCACAATGTGTCAAATGACCTGTTCTGCTGCAGAAATACAGACCAATAACAAAATCATCAATCAGGCAGGAGTGTTTGGCAGATTGTTGTAGCTTATTCATGTTCGGTATATGCTGTGTGTGCCCGTAAAGCAGTTTTTCTTCACGCTATGAATCAATGAGGAGTGCTGTGTGGAATCAAAGCCTGAGCAGTTAGAGTCCTTACCTGCTGTCGCTCAAAGAGAGGGGTTTGGTAAGACTGGTTTTCACCTGATAACCAGTTTTTGGGCGCACTGCCGGCATGATGATGAGATGAACCGGATTCACTGCTCTATTCATTCGCTCTTCTGTTCCCAAGCATTGCTCTGGGGCCATCGACCGATGGACTAGTGCCATGGCTGCAGCTGAGGGGTTTGAAAGCGCAGATGGATCTGTGATCTGTTGCTCTGTAGGTTACGTTCCCAGCCACCCGTTATGCCGGCCGCTGCGGAATGCCAGTTTAACGATGCTTTCGACTCAAAGCCATGAATCACGCTGCGTTACAGAGATCACATTCATCTGCTCACGGCGGACCTCCTCATCCGACGTTCTCTACAAAATTCACACGGCAGTTATCTGAGCAGAAAAATCAGGTTGAGCTCTTATGGAAAACTCTAGGAGGAGAAATCTGAGAATTTGTTTGAGGGAGAGGAATGCGTATTTCTTTTCATATACTGCTTTGTTCTCTCTCCATTTCATCTCACTGGTGTGTTAGAGAGAATCAGTAAAAGTTGGCCTTTTCCTACGCTTGTGCGTTCTTTCTTTGCTTGTAATAATATTATCTAAAGTCTTCATCATTTGTATCTTGCTCCATTACGAAGAGCAAGAGAGGGAAACATTCTCAGACATCTAAAAATACCGTTAGTCACATCAAAGTTTTTTCTCTTAAACTATAAACATGCCATGCAATAGCTAGAGAATAGATCACGGCCTCTTAAACGGAAAAACAGTTGTATATTTGCATTAAAAAAATACCCTAAAGCAGTGAGCCATGCCCACTAGATTCCTACCAACAGCTTTGTGTGAGGAACCGTACCGAGTCGATCTTCTCGTAAAAAATACCTCTCTCTGAAAAATCTGTCCTTAAATGCATCGACACCACAGAAACAATCGTTACATGTTCGGAATGACATGAGAATGAACAAATCAGCGCCAGAATTTTCATTTATGACTAGAATATACTAATGAAGGTCATGACGATTACTTCAGTAGACTAATCTCAAGAGTTGTAAGTTCACTAGTATTCATGGACAACCAAGGGAATGTGAAGGTGACTGCTGTGGAAAAAAAAAAATGGTCTACGAAGACCTGCCAGCAGTGTTTGTTTTTCCAGCCCACGACAAGGCCGCATCTACCAAGTAATATGCTCTTTAGAGAATTCTGCAGTCTCTCTCTTTGTGAGGGATCGTTGGTGATGGTTGTGCCGCGGGCTTCGTCTCTACGGGGTGGGGTGCTTATAGTGCAGTAAGACACAGGAAAAAGGCACAGAAACGGCAGAGAAGGCTTCGACCGCAGATAGGTGCCTACTGATACAGATGTGTGTGTTTGATGCCTGTGGTTGCCTGCATATACTCTGGCTTTAGGTGGCCCGGTGAATTCGCATCTGCCATCGTCGGTGTGTTTCTCCTCCGTTTGGAGACACCAGCGCTCCTCCAGAACCTCTCAGACTGCATCCTAATACTGCCTCGGCTCTAACTATCACACACCAAAAGCCTCTCTGGAGCAGGCTTATGAGCGGTGACGTTCACGCTCTCAGGGACTTTAACTCACTACATACACACTCTCATATAGCTGAGGACTCAGTGGTCATTCACCTGGTCTCCTGCACGTGCAGTGTCGACTGACGCACTGTTTCTGACCAGGTACATGTGCCGTGTGAGTAGGAGAGAAATGACTTGTGATCTTTTGACAGCCCGGTTACTGGGGTTTCTAGAACATCCTGTAGATCCTCTAGGAGGATTGAACTAAGGATTGTTTGTATATTATTATACAAATAGTTGTGGGTATGTCTCTGCAGAAGAAGAAATGTTCTAATTATTATAAAACCTGTATTTTTTCAAAAAGCCCCCCAACAGCTGGAGTACATGCATATTTGTGTGGATTTTGATAGGTATTCCTAAATTATGGAATATGTATACTGCAGATAATAATTAAATAAAAACACATTTACTTCCTCTTGCTCACTCACTCTCTGATTGGCTTCTCGTAGAGGTGTTATTTACTTAGTTATAAATAATATGTATACTTGTGTGTGTGTGTGTGTGTGTGTGTGCACCTTTGTTTAGTTGCTGTTATTCAATTCAATTCATTTCAATTCAAGTTTATTTGTATAGCGCTTTTTACGATACAAATCATTACAAC